>NC_133327.1:229480616-229780616 GCF_042186555.1 Aquarana catesbeiana
CCTGATACCTGCAATTTCCTCAGTACCTGATCAATATCAGGATGTTTATAGAGTATTCACAATCTCAGTATACGGTATCTCACAAAAGTGAGTACACCCCTCACATTTTTGTAAATATTTAATTATATCTTTTCATATGACAACACTGAAGAAATGGCACTTTGCTACAATGTAAAGTAGTGAGTGTAAAGCTTGTATAACAGTGTACATTTGCTGTCCCCTCAAAATAACACACATTTATTAATGTCTAAACTGCTGGCAACAAAAGTGAAAATGTCCAAATTGGGCCCAAAGTGTCAATATTTAGTGTGACCACTATTATTTTCAGCACTTCTAAAAATGCTAATGCGCACAAGCACAATGATCAAATGTGCTGGAAAGGACAATGTAGGGTGATAAAAATGTATCATCAAGTGCAATAAAATAAGCAATAAAAAGTATACAGTGAATCATGTAGCTAGTAAAGTGCAGAAAAATATATAACGTGACAATGTGCAAAAGAGAAAGCGTGACACGCTGACACACTGGTGTGTGTAATCAATATCCCAAATGAACAATAGTGATCATACAATAGTAATAAAATAAAACAAATCCAATAATTAGTGCAAGTCCCAAAAAATAAATAAAAAAATGTCAATCCAATAGGCAATAACTGTGACTCCCAATATCAGCAAGATCCGATCTGCTAGTAGATAGAAGTGGAAGTGCAAAAGACAGTCACTGTGATACAAAGTGTCTCGGATAGATAGAAATAATCAGCTTATGCTCCGGAGTGTGACATCTGCTTCCCCCAGCCTCTCACTTGCAGTAGCGGCCCCCAATTGGCCGAATCAAGCATGAAGCAACGGTTGAAGAACTCCACAGGGGATCTGGTTGTAGTTGTAGCTCATGGGGACACTCGATATGTACTTCACAATAAAACTCTTCCACTCTCAATATGTGCCATCGGATATAAGGTAATAGAAAAAAGTGGGCTCCATAGTGTAGTATTTAAAATTTATTAGCAATAAAAACAAATAGTAACTTACATAAAAGTAAGGTAATAACAGCAAATAAATGGGATGCTTCCGGGTTCGGCCGTATCCAGGAAACAGCGGCACCTGGCTCCTCCCTGATGCATTGCGTCACCACCACGTGACTTTCTCAAAGGGTCAAGGAGTCAGGTGTCGATCAGCCAGCTTATATAGCCCCATCTGTTGTCATGACAACAGCGAATAAACAAATACATGAAATCTTCCTGAATGGTGACAATCTAGGCATCTAATATAGCATGAATAATGGATCCATACCAAAACTATATAATCCCATCCGTTGTTATGACAACTGAGGTTAAATAATAAAATCATCCTAGAAGATAACAATCCAGGCATCAGATATAACATGAATGATGAATCTTTAACTATATAATCTCATCCGCCGTCATGACAGCAGTGGGTACACACAAGAATGGGATCTGTTAAATAATATCTAAGCATCGGAATGCAACATGAATAGTGGATCCCTAGTATATAAAAAATAAAAAACAGTAAAAAACAGTGGCACAATGAATACCATAAAACCATCAATATAACAATAAAATATACGGGCGCCATCTAGTGGTAAAAAAGTCGAAGCAGCCCATGATTCAAAATATACTGGTGCCATCTAGTAGAACAAATAAAAACGCCATCTAATGGTAAGGATGCAAGAAAAATACATATATATATATATACTAGTGGCATCTAGTGGGGATGGAGCATAATAGCACTCAGAAAACATAGACAGAGGACCTCCAATACATCATAGAAAATATACTAAAAGATAAGCAATATGGATCCAGATGGATGGTAACCAGATCAAAACCAATAAGATAATAAAGAACAATCAAATCAGGATAGATGGTGAATAATAACATAGAGTTCTAAAACATATTAGACTAATAATAATCTTCCAACAAGAGAAAATCATGACCAAGTAAAAATATTCGATAAAAAGTAAAATATTGGAAATAAAACAATTAAGATCGAACCCCACATTATGCCCTAGTGGCGATAAAGTATGTAATTCGTATATCCATCTAGACTCAGCCTGACTGATCTTAATAACCCCTCCAATGGGGTTTATATTTTTCTATTGCACACACTTTTAATGATGAGGGATCACTATAGCAATATTTTGCATAATGTCTTCATAAACTATGTTTATCAAAACTTTTTTAATGTTCTGCATGTGTTCCCTCAACCTCTTCCACAATGGTCTCTTCGTTCTGCCGATATACTGAAGTTGGCAAGCGCACTCCAACAGGTACACTACCCCTTCACTACGGCACGATATAAAGTCTTCTATCATATAATTTTTTGATGTCGCAGTTGAGGTGAAGTTGGATTTCTTTTTCTTACTTTCTTTTATATGATGACACGTATAACAACTTTTACACGGAAAATATCCCTTACCCTCGAAAAATGAGAACTTTCTTTTATCCGGGGGGTCCAAGACATTTTTTGCCAAATGATCCCTCAAAGTGGGAGCTCTTCTATAAACAAATTTAGGCCTTTCCGGAAGGATAGTCCCCAAATGACGATCTGTTCTAATAATTTCCCAATGTTTTTTAAAAATTCTCTCAATTTGCTTGTATTGGATATTGAAAACTATAATAATGGGTACACTATCTTGATTTACTGTATCCTTAATATTATCTTGTATCAATTTTTCTCTATCCAATGATGCAACATTCCGTATTTTTTCTTCAATAAACTGAGCTAGGTATCCTTCTCTCTATAGATCTTCTTGGGGTTTTCCTCTGATGTTCCTCCCTGTCTTGGTCCCTCTGTCCTTCCTGTTTCTTCTCTTCCCTTCTTTTTGTTCTTCTGTCTGGGCTAGGATTCGGAGTCCGTCTGTCATACCTTCGTATAGGATCTTCTCGATAATGACGTCTTGGGGAATCCCAATATCTTTTTTTCTAAAAAATGGTATGGTGTTCTGTCTCGTTCATGTCTCCCTTGTTGACGTTTTTGATACCAAGGCGATCTCCCTCCCTTGTCATATCTTTGTAGTTGTTTGAATCTTTTCTGAACTGGAATTGTGTATCCATTATTGCGTGGGGGGGATCTATCCCTTCTATCCTCGTATTCAAAATATCTATTGTCTCTAATTGGTTCTTCGTCTTTTCTTAATCTGTCTGGATAGTAATTTCTCTCTCTATTACCCTCATAGTTCCTCCAAGCAGGAAAAGGAGATCTTCTATCATGAGGGGACTGTTGATAAGGTCTTCCTTGATAATTGTTGTTCTGCCCACTATTCCTCCAAAACGTTTTATTCCAATTGTTCCCTTTTCACTTCTGTTTTTGATTAGGGGTGTTGTACGTATTATGATTTCCCTGTATCCTAGTCATGGGTACAGGTCCACCAATTTTTCTTTCATTTACATTGTCATTCATTCTTACTTCCTTTACAGGTGAACTATTATTAGAGTTGATGACCGTCTCTTCAATTTTATTCTGCCATTTGAAAACAAGATCATCTTCAAAGTCTTTTACATCTCTCTGATATTTTTTCCTCTATCTTGCAGCTGTTTCTTTATCCTTTTGTTCCATATCCTGATTTAATTGTTTAGACAATGTAATAAATTCAGGCAATTCTTTGGAAGGCTCCAAAGTGACATGAAATCTTCCTGAATGGTGACAATCTAGGCATCTAATATAGCATGAATAATGGATCCATACCAAAACTATATAATCCTATCCATTGTTATGACAACCGAGGTTAAATAAATAAAATCATCCTAGGAGATAACAATCCAGGCATCAGATATAACATGAATGATGAATCTTTAACTATATAATCTCGTCCGCCATCATGACAGCAGCGGGTACACACAAGAATGGGATCTGTTAAATAATAACAATCTAAGCATCAAAATACAACATGAATAGTTGATCCCTAGTATATCAAAAATAAAAAACAGTAAAAAACAGTGGCACAATGACTTGCAAGTGGGACTTGCACTAATTATTGGATTTGTTTTATTTTATTACTATTGTATGATCACTATTGTTCGTTTGGGATATTCATTACACACACCAGTGTGCCAGCGTGTCACACTTTCTCTTTTGCATATTGTCACTTTATATATTATTCTGCACTTCACTAGCTACATGCTTCACTGTATACTTTTTATTGCTTATTTTATTGCACTTGATGATAAGTTTTTATCACCCTACATTGTGCTTTAATATTTCTACATTCTAGCGTATTGCACTTTATTGCACCATTGATGGTTTTTATTGCCTTGCATTATTTTTCACTGTGTTTTTAGATTTATGAATTGCAGTTTTATTAATTATTGTAGGAAATTGTTCACCGTTTTTAGGGTCAGTGAGCGCCACATATTTATATATTTTTATTTTCAGCACTGCCTTAACCCTCTTGGGCATGGAGTTCACCAGAGCTTCACAGGTTGCCACTGGAGTCCTCTTCCACTTCTCCATGACATCACAGAGCTGGTGGATGTTAGAGACCTCCACCTTCTGTTTGAGGATGCCCAACAGAATCTCAATAGGGTTTAGGTATGGAGACATGCTTGGCCAGTTCATCACCTTTACCTGCAGCTTCTTTAGCAAGGCAGTGGTCATCTTGGAGATGTGTTTTTGGGGTCGTTGTCATGTTGGAATATTGCCCTGCGGCCCAGTCTCCAAAGGCAGGGGTTTACATTCTGCTTCAGTATGTCACAGTACATGTTGGTATTCATGGTTCCCTCAATGAACTGTAGCTCCCCAGTGACAGCAGCACTCATGCAGCCCCAAACCATGACACTCCCACCACCATGCTTGACTGCAGGCAAGACACACTTTACACCATCTGAACCAAATAAGTTTATCTTGGTCTCTTTAGATCACAGGACATGGTTCCAGTAATCCATGTCCTTAGTCTGCTTGTCTTCAGCAAACCTTTTGCAGGCTTTCTTGTGCATCATCTTTAGAAGAGGCTTCCTTCTGGGACAACAACCATGCAGATCAATTTGATGCAGTGTGCAGCATATAGTCTGAGCACTGACAAGCTAACCCTACACCCCTTCAACCTCTGCAGCAATGTTGGCAGCACTCATACGTCTATTTCCCAAAGACAGCCTCTGCATATGATGCTGAGCACGTGCACTCAACCTCTTTGGTCGACCATGGTGAGGCCTGTTCTGAGTGGAACCTGGCCTGTTAAACCACTGTCTTGGCGATGTTCTTATAGTGTAGGCCATCTTTATGTAGAGCAACAATTTTTTTTTCAGATCCTGAGAGAGTTCTTTACCATAAGGTGCCATTCCAGTGACCAGTATGAGTTAGTGAGTGGGTTAGTGAGAGCGATAACACCAAATTTAACACACCTACTCCCCATTCACACCTGAGACCTTGGAACGCTAATGGTTTAGACATTAATGGCTGTGTGTTGTTATTTTGAGGGGACAGAAAATTTACACTGTTTTACAAGCTGTACACTCACTACTTTACATTGTAGAAAAGTGTCATTTCTTCAGTGTTGTCACATGAAAAGATATAATAAAATTTACAAAAATATGAGGGGTGTACTCACTTTTGTGAGATACTGTACATCCATAGTGTATCTAAGTTGGGAGGAAAGTCTACTTCCTGTTTTATGTTTTGCAAATAGGTTTTTGCTCCATAAACATAAACAATAAGTATGTATCTGCTATTCACATAATCATGCACTCATTAGATATGTACATGAATAAAATGTATGAACATGTGGTCTTTTCTCCACTTTGCAGGAATCCCAAATAGCACCAGCCTTCATATTTTTATATAAGGGATGCATTTTTACAGTAAAGAGCAGATATTCATAGTAATTAGACAAGGATGAGATAAAATGTCATCCAAACCTACCTGGGCATTGGAGCACTGCACAGAAAGTGACAAGAATGAAGTGTTTTGGACAGACCAGTTATCCCACTATTGATCCAGGAGGCACATAATATTTGTTGTTCAACACATTGCTCCTCTGCTATGATCATCATTTTAACACAGAACATTTTCTTGCAGGGCAAATCCTATCTTAGAATACTGAAGTGTGTTTTCTTGACGAAAAGATAGAGCACCACTCTTACTCTCCTCCCTTGCCCAGCACAATGCATAGAGGAAGACAGAGGTCACAGTGTGGATAAAACTGAGCAAAAAAAGTGTTTAGAGCTATTTGTGCATACATTAATTACTGAAGAAACATAGACAGGAAAGGGCGCAAGGCAGCCTCATAGTGTAGCAAAGCTTTATTAGATTAGGCACACATAAAAGTTGGAATTACATTTAGAAGCATATGAGGCGAAATCAGCATATTAGAGCAGAGTTTGTACTGGATGGCTGGGTGTAATACACAGTCAAAAGCCTATGTCGCCATCATTGGATGTTGGAGCACTGCCGCTGCCTGGAAGATGACAGTTACTGCTCCCACTCCTTCCTGCTTGTCTCAGATCACAAAGAATTCTGGTGAACATATTTTTAGAGAAAAAAATTATCCCCTTAATCAGCCTAATTATTTCTATTTATTTATTTATTGACAGAGTCAGCAGAAGCGATATCCATGTCAATACTGCATACTATCATGGTGCAGTTTAGTCCTCAAAAGCACCACAGTTTACAGTGCAAGCAAGCTCCATACCCCACATCCACCCCCCACATACAGCTCTTGCCATAGCCACTAATAAAAGAAGGGAATAAGCCCCATATTACCATCTTGTCTAGGATGCCCAAAGAGCAACGCAGCTTCTTTATGCACAAGCCAAAATTGTGGTCACGGTGTATGATCTTGAGGCAGGACCTTCTTTATACAGCAAGAGCGTGCAGAGGAAGTGGTGGCGTGGCTTACCAAGCCTTCATCCTCCCCTACAATGTCTCCCAGGTACAGTGTAATTTAAAATCTTCAGCAGCTGCAAAAGTGCCTTGTTCTGTATCCTAATCCACAGATATCCCTGCTATTGCCCTGCCAGCTGGCACTGAAGAACACAGTATAGGTCACTTGCTGGGAGCATAGAGGGAGGTGACAACAGGCAGGAAGAACCAATTGGCCTAAATGTTCATATACCTGCAACCTACTGCCAGGTTGGCTATAACAATGAGCAGGGGAGGGAGGGTGATGAGCCCATGTGATCCACAAACCCGCAAACTCCCAATGCTATTTATGGTGTTGGCGTGTGAATTGAAACATTTAGCATTGGTATTTTTGAAAATTAAGATGGCCCCCAGATGCTCCCCCCCCACTTGATTGAGAAAGGGGTACTTTTTTCCAAAACAAACACACACACACACTGTTTTTGACAAGACCTTTAATAAAAAAAGTTCCACAATTTAAATCCACCATCATACATTTCATTCAGTGATACAGATGCACATCAGTCATAACGCCCAGTTTCCACTGTCTAAAGGAAAAACTGCCACCCACCAGAAAGTCTAAACTCTTCTACCAAATGACAGCTCCTGATCCCCATCGATCCAATGTAAACAAAAGTATAGGTTGTCTCAGGTGACATCATATGTATGGGCATGACCATATTTGGTCGATGAAATCACTAGGAAGCCCATGACATCATCAACCAAACTATTTATTAAAGGACATGTCAAAAATTGTGTCTCTTTATTTACTATTGATATTTCCACCTTGCAAGGTTTCTCAACATGTTAAGGGCAGGTGGCCTGTTATGGTTCAAGAGGAGGGGCTGTATGGATTGCATGTAAGGGTCTACCTTAAAGTCCATATTAAACCTGAAAGGCCTGGTACGATCTTTGTATGGATAATGTAATTGTTATCTCAGCAACATGTATGATGTTTTCACTGGTTATTTTTAATTGCTATAATCCAATTTTGGATATTTTATATGTAAATGATTAGTAAGTTTGATACCTTTAAAACGTCCTAATAGTTTTTGCTTGGAGGGAATTTGTCTAGATGTAAATTATTGAAGCATGTGGTACCTATATGAAGGATATATAGCACCCTCCTAGGTAGGTGCTAGGATAGTTAGATAGCTGTTTTCTTTTGTTGTGTTTTTGATAGGTAAATTTAGTTGCCACATGATAGGCACTGTGGCTGTAATTGTATGACAGGCAAAAGCATATTCTGCTCATTATAATCAGTGAAGCTGAAATATGTTAGTTAGGTCTGCTCACTGTGGTCAGCTGTTGCTAGTTCTGCCTATGGCTTCCTCCGTATCCTAGAGATGGGAGACATTTATGGATAGTAGGTGTGAGGCTATGCAGTTGGCAGTATGAATATGGATGTGGCTGGGTGACTGTGTATTTTCTGTGGGCACACTGAGGTCTGGTTATTGTCTTGCAAATTGGCAATTTGTACAATATATTGTCAAAAGTATTGGGACACCTGCTTTTACACGCACATGAACTTTAACCACTTGCTGACTAGCCACCATTATTATACAGCAGCAGGTCGTCTCATTCGCACAAATCACCATACCTGTACATCAGCTTGTTTAAGAGCCATAGCAGGCACGCACCCACTGCATGGCGGGGGACCCGATGCGTGTGGCCGTTGGCCTCGATGTTCGCCGGCCATCCGTGATTGTCGGCACGAGAGCCAGAATGGGGAAAACATTTAACCATTTTATTGCCCCCTAGTGTTAACCCCCTCCCTGACAATGACATTTACACAGCAATCAATGCATTTTTATAGCACTGATCGCTGTATAAATGTCAATGGTCCCAAAAAAATGTGGAAAGTGACCGATCTGTCCGCCACAATGTCCCAGCCCCGCTAAAAATCTCAGATCACCGCCATTACTAGTGAGAAAAAAAATAATAAAAATGCCATAAATCTATCCCCTATTTTGTAGATGCTATAACTTTTGCGCAAACCAATCAATATGCTTATTGCGATTTTTTTTACCAAAAATATGTAGAAGAATACAGTGGCCTAAACTGGTGAAGATTTTTTTTTTTTAAATTTGGATATTTTTTATAGCAAAAAGTAAAAAATAAGGACGTCAATTTTGTTTGGGTACAGCTTCGCAAATGTCAGTTAAAGCGATGCAGTGCTCTATTGCAAAAAATGGGCTGGTCATTAAGGGGGAAAATCTTCTGGGGCTGAAGCTGTTAATGGCATCCAAGTCTTGGTCCCTATGGTTAAATATTGAGTTGGCCCACCTTTTGCAGCTATAACAGCTTAAACTCTTCTGGGAAGGTTTAGGAGTGTGTATATGGGAATGTTTTACCATTCTTCCAGAAGTGCATTTGTAAGGTCAATTGTAAGGTCATGCCAAAGCTGTTCTATCAGGTTGAGATCAGGACCAGTCAAGTTCCTCCACCCCAAACTCGCTCATCTATGTCTTTATTAACCTTTCTTTGTGCAGTGATGCACAGTCATGTTGAAACAGGAAGGGGCCATCCCCAAAATGTTCCCATAAAGTAAGTTGAAAATTGTAAAAAAAAAACTCTTGGTATGCTGACACCTTAAGCGTTCCCTGCACTGAAACTAAGGGGCCAAGCTCAACCCCTGAAAAACAACCCCACACCATACCCCCCCTCCACCAAAGGATTTGGAGGGGTGGCCCAATATATTTGGGATGAATTATAACCGAGTCTACGAGCCAGGCCATCTTCTTCCCAGAAGATTTGAAGCTGTTATAGCTGCAAAGGATGGGCCAACACAATATTGAACCCTACAGACTTTGACTGGGATGCCATTAAAGTTCATGTGCGTGTAAAGGAAGGGGTCCCAATGCTTTTGACAATATAATGTATCTTCCATTGGGAAGACAGGTTGCAAGGATTCATGGATATGGGATGTCGAATGTCACATTTGTAGCCTTAAAGAAAGTACACATACCTGTTTGAGGGGGTGATTGAAATGGGAAATTGCTCCAAAAAGAGTTATGATGGATTCATACCCTAGGGCAGTGATGGCGAACCTTAGCATTCCAGATGTTTTGGAACTAGATTTCCCATGATGCTCAACTACACTGCAGAGTTCATGAGCATCATGGGAAATGTAGTTATAAAACATCTTAGGTGCCAAGGTTCGCCATCACTACCCTAGGGGCAACAATACCCCCTGGTCTTAACAAATCAGAGAATTTGAGGCCATTTTTAGAAGGCTTCAGTTCTAGTAAAAAGGACTGAAAAATAAACCTAGATGGGTAGGACTATGCTTTGATTTATAAAAAACATATTTTTCCCACTCTCACCAATCTTCCCCCTTTCCCCCTCCCCTCCTTTTTTTTTCTCCTCTTTCCCCATTTTGGGAAATAGTCCAACTTTGATGTTGAGAATATCATTTTCAGGGTCTCGACCATAATGAGTTCCCTTGCGAAGGAAAGATCTTGAATATTGAATGTTGGAAATACAAGGTTGTTTTATGTCTATTGATGTTTCTCCTGTGTATGTATAAGTTGAGAGATATCTATAAATATGTATGCAATTACTCTGTTTATGTAATTGTGCCCAATATGACTCAAAGGCAATTCAGAGCATTTATTTTTCATCTTTTGAACCAAATTGTGTGTATCTATGAGGAGAGAAAGCCAAGCCTCTCATTATACCCGGCATGGGTGGGCCCAGTAGTCCTATGGACTCTGGGCAGTTTGTCCGCAAATATGGATCCACCCCCTTCACCACTATATGAACGGGTCTATTTACCCCATGGCTGCTAGGGGGCACATATGCAGAATCCCATGCCTACGCTTGTCTCCTAGGGTGGCAACCTCCAATTTCCTGTTAGTGATGCCGCACCGGAAATGCCAGGACCAGAAGTTTGTCAGCACATCTGCACACATGCTTGGACATCCCTGGGAGATGCCAGAAGCCATGCAGCCCATGCTATGGCATCTGCCTAATCAGACACCCACAGATCTTGTTAGATTAAGTCATATATACCCTCAGTTGGCCCTCTCTCAAGACATGACTGGATCCATTTGGATTGCCCCTGGAGGGATAACCTTCCCTCTGGGATTGAGAACAAGCATGCCCTTTTGCAGTAAATGGTAAGCTTTTAATTTTTGCATACTACTGGTGAGATATAATGTGAGGTACACCACTAATCTAGGTGGCCTTAAACATAGCCAGTCTATTATTTAATCTTGATGCCTGCAAGTAAGAGAGAGTAAACGGTGGGTCCCCAATATCTCCCTGGTGAATGCTTAAGGTGTGATGTAGGATCTGAGAGGGCTGCAGTGCTTGAATGGTGCTAATGATAAGAGATATGGGTGGCTAAGTGAGGGGATATGTAATAGGTGGGGGCGGTTGATTTGTTTTGGGTAGGGAGTGTTTGTGTTGGAAAATTGATTTTGTGGGGAGGGGGGTTTCCTGATGATGTGTGTGGATGTCTGAGGTTAGCCCATCTTGGAGGTGGATAACTGTAGGAATGGTTTGATAAGGACAAGAGGTATAGGGATCCTGGGTAATATAATTCAATGCCAAGAATTTACCATATATCTAGCCGATAGGCCTTTTTTCATGTTGTTCCTCCATGATGGAGGAAATGCGGCCTCCCCTCCACCACCTCCTCACTGGGATGTAGAGAGACTCTGATAGTAACAGGACAGCACTTAAATATCCTTACATATGACTCAATATTAGTCTCATTGAGAGATTCCCTCCTACCTTTGTATGTGGACCCGGAGTGGACCAACCTTGGAGAAACTGACCTATCTGTTCCAGAAAGTTTACAATTGGTGGTTGTGTGTATTACCTTAGGTATGATTATTTTACATGCAATGTACAGAGCTTAACTGTTGCTATCTTCCTGATGAAGGGGGCATGGATCTGTGAAAGTCACAGCAAGCATTCCATCATCCAAGATGGGGATGATGAGTGATAATACATTAAGTTTTTCATGTACTTGCAATATTTACGTGTAATACTGTTGTCTTCTTAAAATGTCATGTGTGTTTTTTAACATTTGTAGAATAAAAGACTGACTTTTTTATACAAGTATGTGGTACCTTTAAAGCTCTCTTTTTCTATAGCTAGATTCTTTTTTGTATGTATATAGTTTCTAAGGATATGGTACTGGACAGCATATGTCCAATCCTATTGGATCCCTTCCTCTTATTAGCTTATTTAATATTCTGTATAGAATAGACAAATGTAGGCCAACACATTATCAACACATTATCAGTGCTGCCAAAGCACAGAAAGAGGATGGAATTTCTAAATCTATTAAGAAAGAAGATAAAATATTTTTTGGTACATTAGTGATAGAAGGAAAAAAATACAATGGGATTGCTACAAAGAAAACTGGGCACAACACATACAGTATATTATGTGAGACCAGGATGTAGCAAACCATTAAACCATTTCTTCTGTTCAGTTTTCTCAGAAATAAATTGCACTAACAACAACAGGTTGGGAAATCATATTGGTTCTATTAAGGATGGTTAATTTTCTAGGATTTCTGGAGACAGAGGTAGCAGAGGAAGTGGCTTGGTAAAGCTTAATAAAGCAATAGGCCCTGATGTTATTTATCCCAGAGTTCTAAGAGAACTTTGTGATATAGTTGTTGGACCATTAATAGATCTTTTTAATCAATCTCTTCTAACAGGAGAAGTTCTCCATGACTGGCGGACAGTTAATATTGTACCTATTCACAACAAGGGCAGCACAGTAGAAGCTAGCAATTACAGGCTAGTGAGTTTAAAACCAGTTGTTGTCAAGTTAATGGAATCACTCCTGAAATGAAGGATCATTGATTATTTAAAAATATACTATAACTTGCTGGACCCCAAGCAGCATGACTTTACTGAGGGAAGATCATATCAGACTAATCTGATACATTTTTTTTTACTATATTTCCAATATTTTGGATGATGGTAGTTCTGTGGAAATAGCATATCTTGATTTCAGCAAGGCATTTGATACAGTTCCACACAATGATCTAATACAAAAATTGTACAAGCCATAAGACATAACCCTTGGGTGGTTCAATGAATATGCAGTTGGCTAAAGGATAGACACCAGAGTGTGACTGTAAATAGGGTTTACTCAGAACAGAGAGCAGTCACTAGTGATGTACCACAAGGCTCTGTACTAGGTCCTGTTCTATTTAATCTATATGTACTGTTACATGGAACATGATTTGGCATTGCTGAAAGATTGCTCAAAGCAGTGGAAACTGCAGTCCAATGTTTCCAAATGTAAAATAATGCACCTAGTGAAAAGGAATCCCCTGAGAAAGTACAGCATTGGGGGGTACATGTTAGCCAGCCCTACAGAAGAAAAAGATTTAGGGGTACTTCTTTCAGATGATTGCAAAATGAGCAAACAGTGTGACCAGACAGTGGGAAAATCAAATACAATTCTAGGATGTATCACTAGAGGGGTCACCAGTAGGAGGAAGGAGGTCCTGATTCCCCTGTATAGATCTTTAGAGATACCTCATTTAGCATACTGTGTCCAGTTCTGGAGACCTCGCTTGCAGAAAGATCTTGATAAAATATAATGAGTCCAGAGATGGGAAACAAAAATGGTGAAAGGTTTGGGGGATGAAACATATTGAGAGCAACTTCAGGAACTTAATATGTGCAGTCTGGAGGAAAGAGGAGAAAGGGGAGGCATTATTGAAACCTTTAAATACATCAAGGGGATGAATAAGGTTCAGTAGTTTTTTTCAATATGAAATCAAAATCAAGAACACAGACATGGCCTGAAACTAACTGGAGGAAAGTTAAAAACTAATCCTAGAAAGTATTATTTTACTGAAAGGGTAGTTGATGCTTGGAATAAACTACCAGCAGAGGCAGTGCTTGGAACAAATATAGATTTAGACAATTAAATTAATAAAAAAAACAAACAAAAACAAAACAACCCCCCCCCCCAAAAAAAGGGCAGACTTAGTGGAATACTATGTCTTTTTTCTGCTGTCACTTTTCTATGTTTCTATGTAAAAAGGAAATCTAGGCTAAAACAATCAAAACGAGCACTTGATAGTAGAGAGTAGGACAAACCCCCTCAAAATTGTTCTAAAATATTGGTAAAAAGGTCAGATCTGAGCATGTAGGCCTTTTACAAAGCAGTCTAGAATGGGTTACTGGGGACAAAGAGAATGCACATTTATTAAATACCTTTCTCAGCTTTGTGTCTACAAAGGAACATGGGGGAGCTCATGTCTATGATGGGGATGGTATTGACACTGCCCCAAATTATCTACAATGGCTCAAAATTTATATGGTCCAGAAATATTTAGACAGAATAAAGGGGAATAAGACACCTGGACCAGATGGGATAAACCCACAGATCCTAAAAGAAATGTGCTATGTCATTTGAAAGCCATTGTTTAATAGTACCACTGGATTGGCATAAGGCCTATGTTGTGCCTATATTTAAAAAAGGATCAAAGTATTTACTAACTATACACATGTTCTTTTAACTTCTATAGTTGGGAAGATACTAGAGACTTTAATAAAAGACAACATAGATGAGTTCTTGCTGGAAAAAAATATTTTAAGCAACAGGCAGCATGGATTCATGAAAGTCAAGAGTTGTCAGACAAATCTGATTTATTTTTTCTGAGGAAGTAAGTAAAACCTTAGACAAAGGAGTGGCTGAGGACATAGTATACTAGGATTTTGCAAAATTGTTTCCCCACACATGGCTAATGTGTAAGGTAAAGTCTACAGGCTTGGAAAAATCGGTTTGTAAATGGATAGAAAACTGGCTAAAAGCCCATATTCAGTAGGGTCGTTAGTTTAGTACCCCAAGGTTCAGAGTTGGGACCCTTACTTTTTAATACATAGTATACTAGGATTTTGCAAAATTGTTTCCCCACACATGGCTAATGTGTAAGGTAAAGTCTACAGGCTTGGAAAAATTGGTTTGTAAATGGATAGAAAACTGGCTAAAAGCCCATATTCAGTAGGGTCGTTAGTTTAGTACCCCAAGGTTCAGAGTTGGGACCCTTACTTTTTAATAAATTTATAAATGATATAGGGTTTGGGATTAAAAGTACAATTTCAGTCTTTGCAGATGACACCAAGCTATGCAGTGGAATAGCATCCTTACAGGATGTCTCCAACTTAGAAGCCAACCTCAATGCACCATTTAATTGAGCAACTATGTGGCAAATAAGGTTTATTGTTGATAAGTGTAAAGTTATGCATTGGGGGCTAAGAATATGCATGCATCATACAACTAGGGGGAGTACAACTGGGGGAATCAGTGGTGGAGAAGGATCTGGATGTTCTGGTAGATCATAAACTTAATAATGGCATGCAATGCCAAGCAGCAGTTTCCAAAATAAGCAAAGTCTTTTCTTGTATTAAGAGAGGTATAGACTCCAGAGAGAGAGATATTATTTTACCACTGTGCAAATCATTAGTAGGACCTCATCTGAAATATGCAATTCAGTTTTGGGCACCAGTTCACAAAAACGAGATTGGGGAACTGGCAGAGAAGGGCACCCAAACTGATAGGAGGCATGGAGGAGCTCAGCTATAAGGAAAGATTAGAGGAACTGAATTTATTCTCTATTGAGAAGAGAGAGGTCAAGGAGAGATATGATCAACACGTATAAAGACATAAGTGGTCCCTATAGTGAACTTGGTGATGAGTTATTCACTTTAAGCTCATTACAGAGGACAAAGGGGCGCTGTTTAAGTCTGGAGGAAGAGATTTAATCTCCAAATACGGAAAGGTTTCTTCACAGTAAGAGCTGTGAAAATGTGGAATATACTCCCTTAACAGCTGGTTCTGTCCAGCACAGTAGATTGCTTTAAAAAAGGCCATGATTATTTCCTAAATGTACATAATATAACTGGATACTAACACTTATAGGTAAAGTTGATCCAGGGAATATCCAATTGCATCTTGGGGGAAACGGGAAATCATTTTTTCCCCTACTGGAGCAAATTGGATCATGCTTTCAACCAGACTAACTATGTAACTATGTTACCTTTGTTCACTGGTTAAGCGGCACATTTGAATGAAAGTCTGTTTCCTATTACATAAAACAATAAACATAACTAGATTTTCCTTTCTTTTAAAAGCAGCTTCATTATTAGGATTAAAAGTTAATTTGCTCCAACCTTGAGTCTGACAGCATCAATCATGTAATCACCTGGCATTTTCCTTAGCAGTATTATCATGGATTGCTATTTTACACAAATTTTATGTAAAGAAAGAAAGTGTTAGATCGATTGTATCTAATCAGAGATTCCATGTATAAAAGGAACTTAATCATTATGATGCTTCAGTTAATGATTGGACCATATGGCACATATCCATTTCTATTGCCATCAAGGATATGTATAGCAGATAGCATTTTGATAATATAATTTTAAACATAATGACATGCAGCATCAAGGACTTCTATTTTTAATCACGTTCCAGTCATTTTGTTCTGTCTGTTGAAATGTATATGTGTGTGTAATTTTACCTTCCAAAAGAACTACATTTATGGTCATTATGATTGCCACACCACTTCCACTTCCACTTCCACACTTCATAGCCAGGGAGGTGACACCATTACTTTCTCATTCAGTTTTGTGGATTCAGGTGACAGCTTCAGCCTTCTCATTAAGTAATTACTCGGCATTACTACCTCTGTTCAGGACACAGAAACATGATCCAGGAAACTATAAAGCTGAAGCTGAAAAATAATGATGGACTAATTTTCTTGGCTATGGTAAAACAACAACATCCTCCAACTCCTCATGGTCCTTTCATTTATATGTTTTACCATTTCATGTACAAAAGTTTGGTCACATTATGTAATGCCACTTCTTATCAAAGACATAGGAATTGCACATCGGCAGAAAGGAAGGATTTGGATGTGAAAAAAAACATTAATCCATGCCAGGCAGACAGGGGTGGAAGTCTAGTCATACAAGATAAAAACAAATATTTAAAGGAAGCTTTCCTTTTCTTGTCAGATACAACATCAAGGATCCCTGCATTACAACTGGAAGTTAAATCCTTAAAGCTTTTGAAAAGGTTATAATTAATAAAAATGAAAAAGGCTTTCTTCTACCAGATGAGTGCTGCACTCCTTATTTTTATCAGCTTCCAAAGGTGCACAAATCCATGCAGAACCTTCCAGGCAGACTCATTATAGCCAGTACCAGCAGCTTTACCAATGGGTTGTCTCTTTATATGGATTTATTTCTTCAACCCATTGTTTTTTCTTTACCCTGCTTTATTAAGGACATAATATGTTACATCATTACACACAGGAATCTGGTTATATTTGTGTCTCTCTGGATGTGAGTTAATTGTACACCTCTATTCCACACAAGGTAGGTCTCAGTGCCCTTCAGTTCTTTCTTACCAAGAATGTAAATATCAGTTACAAGTAAGCCCACTTGAGGCCCCTTTTACACTTGTGCAACTTGTCCTGTGACTTGGGACTGCAAAGATGCATGCCAAGACATACCCCATGATTTCCAATGAGTCCCGTTCATATCTGTTTGACTTCAAGTTGCACTGACTTCAAAGTAGTCCCTGCACTACTTTGGTCTGACTTTGATGCGACTTGAGGCCCATAGACTTCAAGATTACACAGGCTTTGCTTTAAGTCGCGTGACTTTCAGGTTGTACACGTGTGAAAGGGGCCTTATTGTAGACTACACTAGATTCAGACTTGAACATAATTATTTCTGTTTTCTTGATCAATTTTATTTGCAGACCCATGGTATTGTTTTGGGGGCAAATTATGCCCTCAGTTTTGCATTATCATGAGCCGTTGGGAGGAACTCACAATTTAAAACAACAATCCATTTGCAATATACATCATATACCATGGTAGGTATATTGATGATATTATCCTCATCTGGAGTGGTGATCTTCAGGTGATAGATTCCAACAATTTTGTGCTCAATTTACACAGGTGGTAGATGCCATGCACTTGATCTTTCTTGATTTAGAATTGTCTCAGGAGGAAGGTACCATTACAACCAAGAACCATCTCAAGCCTACAAGTGACAATTCATATTAACATTATATGAGTAGACACCCTCCCACTTGGAAAAAGAATATTCCAGGAGGACAATTCTGTAGACTGAGAAAAAATTGCATGATAATCGATTATTACAAGCAGCAAAGTTTAGTACTTTTGACACATTTTTAGAGAATGGTTATTCAAAACATCTTGTTAAAAAGGCTTATAAGAGATTTCTCACAGATTAAAGAGTTGATTGCCAAAAGGATATGTGTGATATTGGAAATATACAGTTTTTGCAAAATTTTATTGAAATTATCATTCCATTTCTCGTACAATCTGGAAGAATCTCCATTTTACAATGTGATCCCAAACTGGGTTCAATACTACCTAAGGTTCCTGAGATGATAATTAGGACGGCAAAGTGTCTTAAGAACATTTTTTCTCCTAAGAAAATGTGCAGGAGATGCAAAGAAAACCAGTAAACGCTCTTTTTTTCGACAACCGTGTAAACATGTTCAAATGCAAACAGTGCAATTGCATCACCTGCCAATTTATATCATGTGGACAAACTACCTTTTGTGATTCTTCAGGATGCACACATGTGGTTGAGCAATTTATTGTTCAAGTCAATATGTAGTATATTTCTTACAGTGCTCCTGCAAACTTTTATATGTGGCACAAGCTTGGCTTACATTATGTAAAAGAGTTGGGGAGCATCGTTGGTTCATTGAGGATGGTTCCACTGAACATAATGTTCCTTGACACATTCTTCATTGACACAATACAAACAGCAAAGTGTTGAGAGTATTTGCCATTGAGGTTATGCCCAACAATTTAATAGGCAATGAAAAATTTCTCAGATTATGTCAGCAGGAAACCTATTCACAAATTGAACACTTTAGCCCCCAAGGGGCTTAACCACTTGACCTCCGGAAAGGTTTTTCCCCCTTTATGATCAGGGCATTTTTTGCTAATCGGCACTATGCTACTTTAACTGGCAATTGCACGGTCATGCAATGTTGTTTCATAAAAGTAGAGCTTTCTTTTGGGAGTTTATCACTATCACTACTGTTTTTTTTTAAAGTTTACATACCCTGTCAGAATTTATGATTTCTTGGGCATTTTTCAGAGAATATGAACGATAACACAAAAACTTTTCTTTCACTCATGGTTAGGGTTTGGCTGAAGTCATTTATTATTAATCAACTGTGTTTACTCTTTTTAAATCATAATGGCAACAGAAACTACCCACATGACCCTGATCAAAAGTACCCTGGTGATTTTGGCCTGATAACATGCACACAAGTTGACACAAAGGGGTTTGAATGGCTATTAAAGGTAACCATCCTCACCTGTTATCTGTTTGCTTGTAATTTGTGTGTGTGTGTATATAAAAGGTCAGTGAGTTTCTGGACTCCTAACAGACCCTTGCATCTTTCATCCAGTGTTGCACTGACATTTCTGGATTCTGAGTCATGGGGAAAGCAAACGAATTGTAAAGGATCTGCGGGAAAAAGTAGTTGAACTGTATAAAACAGAAAAGGGATGTAAAAAGATATCCAAGGAATTGAGAATGCCAATCAGTGGTGTTCAAACTCTAATCAAGAAGTTTAAAAGGGGTTCTGTTGAAACCGAACCACGATCAGGTAGACCAACTAAAATTTCACCACAACTGCCAGGAAAATTATTTGGGATGCAAAGGAAAGCTCACAAATAACTTCAGGTGAAATACAGAACTCTCTGAAAACATGTGGTGTGGCTGTTTCAAGATGCACAATGAGGAGGCACTTGAAGATAGATGGGCTGCATGGTCGAGTCGCCAAAAGAAAGCCATTACTACGCAAATGATACAAAGTATTCCGCTTACAATATACCAAACAACACAGTTACTAGCCTCAAACCTTCTGGCACAAAGTCATTTGGAGTGATGAGACCAAAATTGAGCTTTTTGGCCACAACCATAAATGCTACATTTGGAGAGGCGTCAACAAGGCTTATGATGAAAGGTACGCCATTCCTACTGAGGTGGATCGCTAATGTTTTGGGGATGTGTGAGCTACAAAGGCACAGGAAATTTGATCAAAACTGATAGCAAGATGAATGCAGTATGTTATCAAAAAATACTGGAGGAACATTTGTATTCATCAGCCAGGAAGCTGCGCATGGGACATACTTGAACATTCCAACATGACAATGATCCAAAACACAAGGCCACCTCGACCTGTCATTGGCTACAGCAGAAAAAAGTGAAGGTTCTGGAGTGGCCATCTCAGTCTCCTGACCTCAATGTCATTGAGCCACTCTGGGGTGATCTCAAACATGCAGTTCATGCAAGACAGCCCAAGAAATTACAGGAACTGGAGGCTTTTTCCCAAGAGGAATGGGCAGATTTACCATCTGAGAAGATAAAGAGCCTCATCCACAAATACCACAAAAGACTTCAAGCTGTCATTGATGTTAAAGGGGGCAATACAAGGTATTAACCGGGGTATGTAAAATTTTGATCAGGGTCATTTGGGTAGTTTATGTTGCCATTAATGTTAAAAAAGAGTAAACAAGGTTGATTGATAATTAATGGCTTCAGTCAAACACTAACCATGAGTGAAAGAAAAGTTTTGTGTTATCATTCATATTCTATGAAAAAATGGCCAAGAAATCATACATTCTGCCAGGGTATGTAAACTTATGAGCACAACTGTATATATGAGAAAAAGGGCAAAAATTTTGAGAAAAGCACAGAATGTTCTACTTTTTGTTATAAAGTACAGTATATTTAATAAAAAAAGGCTAGGGATAATACCCTGAAAACTCTTACATTAATGGAATATGCACAGGGGGGCTCCATCCCATCCTGCCTACTCTCAATAGATGCTGAAAAAGCATTTGACAGGGTGGGATGGAGCTTCCTTAAAGAGACACTTATACAATGGGGAATAGGACCCATATTGTTAGATAAAATAATGGCACTATACCAACACCCCACGGCAAAGATTCGGGCGAATAGTGGAATGTCGGAGGAAATACATATAGCAAATGGTACTAGACAAGGCTGCCCACTATCCCCAATACTATACATACTGGTCATGGAGCATTTATTAAATGCGATTCGGGCGAGTAAAGATATACAAGGGGTAAAAGTAGGAGATATGGAATACAAGATGTCTGTATACGCAGATGATATTTTGCTTTATGTTACAAACCCACTAATAACATTACCAAACCTGATAGCTGCATTTGACCGATTTGGGATCTTAAGTAACTTCAAAGTAAACTTTAATAAATCCGAGGCACTAAACATCAATATGTCAAGAACTATGATAGAACTGCTTAAAAAGGATTTTTCCTTTAGATGGCAAGAAAACTCTATCAAATACCTTGGTACATATATCCCCACAGATTTGGAAAAACTGGAGGTATATAATTATGTACCGATGGTACAAAAAATAACGAAAATACTCCAGCAATATGAAAAGGGCACTTTCTCCTGGATAGGCAGGATAAATATCGTAAAAATGGATATATTGCCCAAAGTATTATACATCCTACAAGCGATCCCCATATATCCTGCTACGGGCATTATGAAAAAACTGACCAGAGCGATTGGACAATTTGTTTGGGCGGGCAAAACACCTAGATTAAATAGAAAGCTACTAAATAAGTCTAAAAAAAATGGTGGCCTTGCCCTCCCGGACATAGCAAGTTATTTAAGGGCAATAATGATCACCAGAATCGTAGATTGGTTCCAAAATAGGAATAATAAACAGTGGGTAAAATTGGAAGAGGAGATCACAGGACTAAAATTGAAATCCCTACCATGGATTCAAAGAGAACAAAGATCGGTAGAGGGCGCTGTACCCTTCTTAGTAGTTTCAACAATGAAAACCTGGGATAATATGATTAAAAAGGGAGTAGGTTCTACGTTTAAAGGGCCTATGACCCCATTGTTTGATAACCCCGAATTTCCATTGGCACTAAAAGCAAAAACCTTTCTCAAATGGAAAAGACATGAAGATACAAGGATAATAGAAACCATGGTGGGGAACAATGTGCTCCCGTTGGGGATGATGGGAGAGGACCACAAAAATGAGTGGATGCAACATGGTCTACTCCAAAGATATGTATCATCCCTGGTAAAAGAAACAGCAATGGATAGGCCCTTAACAGCCCTGGAAAAAATTTTTACTCAAGAAGAGAGACCCGTACATGTACTATCTAAGGTATATAAAATCTTGAATGATGAAAGCCAAGACCAGGTGATATCATATATTAAGAAATGGGAGGAGGAATTGGGGATAGAGATCCATAGGAAAAAATGGGAAAAAGCCATTGCAGTAACCCATAAACTATCCATATCCAGTAAGCATCAGGAAAGAAACTATAAAATTTTAGCTAGATGGTATAAGTGCCCGAAAGACTTACATAGGATAAACCCAACAAATGAAGAAGAATGCTGGAGATGTCAAGCTTCATCAGGGACTATGTCCCATATATGGTATTACTGTCCCAAAATCCTGCCATTCTGGCAAAAGATTTTTGAAATCTATAGAGCTATGACGGGAAATGAAATATATCCAGACATACTAATAACAGTATTATCTATGATACCTGGTTCAATAAAAAATATAAAAAGAGACTCATTAAAATATTTCTTAATTGCTGCACGTACTTGTATAGCAAGAAAATGGAAAAGTAGTATTACGCCCTCCATGATGGAATGGGAGTGTGAGATGGCGGAAATGCGGGCTCTAGAGGAGAGAAAAGTGCTAGAAGAGGGCTCAAATAAACAGATAAAACAGATACAAGCCATATGGGCTAGATGGGTAGACTATAGTGCCTCCTCACTACTGTTATGTGATGGATAGAAATATGTAGACCCCCGGAGACAGGAGACATTGTATTTCCAGATGATTCTTCCCCCCCCCCTTTTTTTTTTTTTTTTTTTTTTTTTTTTTTTTTCTTTTTTTCTTTCTTCTCTCTCTCTCTTTCTCTTTCTTCTTCTTCCCCTCCCCTTCACATGAATGGATGGATAGGATGATAGGGTGGATGGTGGGATGATATAGGAGTTTTAATGTGTTTAATCCAAATAGTTAGTTAGTATGAGAGTGGATGTAGATCTGAAGCGTATTGAAGATAAATATTTTTGATATGATTGTGTTTGTATGTTATGTTATAAAATGTAAAATGTTTTTGGACAAATAAAGATATTTAAAAAAAAAAAAAAAAAAAAATTGAAACAACATGTATTCTGCTACATGTCTTTGGTAAAATAAAATCCCAATAAGTGTACATGAATTGGTTTGTGCGAAAGTTTTAGCATTTACAAGCTATAGTATATATACTGGAATTTACTCAGCTTTACTATAGACATTATACTATAATGGCGGTGATCAGGGACTTATAGCGGGATTGTTATAGAGTGGGGCACAATCTGGCACTGGCTGGGAGGGTCAATAACTGACACTGATGTCGCTAGTAACACTTATAATACTGTACACTGACACTGTACTGATTTTACTTAATAAACTGGCAGTTTTTTTCCCTGCTTTTCAGGAAGCCAGAGCTGCTAAGTATGTAAATACAGAACTCTGTGTGTGTGATTGGATACAGCTGATCAGCAGGTTTCAGCCAAAATCATTGGCTGATATCTGCAGCCAAACTCGTGCTGTACCCAATCACAGCATGGGTTGGCCGGTAACATACATGTACGTGACTGTACCTGTACCTGCAGTATATTTACTGTGAGCGGTCAGCAGATGGTTAATGAAGAGATAGATATACATACAGTTTTGTAGGACCCTCCCCTTCCCCTTTTTTTCTTACCTCCTTTTGATTTGACGACCAACTGGGATTGTTGCATTTGTAAATCAATCTATTACATATCTACCCACACATATATTTTCTATTTTGAAGTCTCCCATATCAGTGGCCCAATCAAATTTTTATTAATTTTTTCATGTATTTTTTGTTGCCGTTTTTCTGTTTATTTCAATTTTGTATTCATATATATTAATTCATTGTTTATTCTTCAAAAATGTATTTATTTATCTTTTTTTGCACCAAAACTATATTACATTATATATAGTAGTATTGATTGTATGGTGTGTATACAGTATATGTGTATTATATACTGTATATATGGAGTAGATGAATATATACTGTATATATACATTCTCACTTGGTTCCCAAATGTATGTACACACATGTGTGTGTGTGTATATATATATATATATATATATATATCCATTTACACAATACGTTGTGTATTGCTAAATTTAAGGATTTATCATTTTATGTTTTTTAGTGGTTGTTTTATTATGGTTTTATCTGATGCGATAATGTTATGTACAGTAGATAAATTCATGTTTTTTAATATTCATTGTATTCTCTTGAATTATCATAGTGATTCTTTTTTTAGCTTATACATAGACAGGGTGGTGCTGCAAAGTTGTGGAGAGATCCATTGTGTTGATGGTTGCCTTTCCTCCTTCAGCCTTCTAGTGTATTTAAGCTGTCTCCATCATCTCCACTCTATGACTTGAGAAAGAGGGAGAGGCTTTGAAATACATTATCACAGAGATGTTGTAAAGGTTCCCTTCCTCTAGAATTGCTTGGTGCAAGAGATGGCTGATGCCAGTTCCTTTCCCTTCCATCAGCATGGTCCAGTGTGCAGTTCAGTTTGTCCACAGTAGTGCTACTGCCCTCACTCTTCCAACAATTTGTCTGTCTACCATTACATAGTGGCAGCAACGAAGGAATTTTTTAGTGGGCTCTTTGTCACACAACTTTGTAAATGGATTGCCTTTCATCTTTTTGTTTTCAATAAAGATACATTTTCAATAAAGAGGACATTACATTTCTGTATCTTTTGGATTAATTGGCTGGACATGTCGCTCTGGTTTGACATTATTGTGGGCACTACATACAGTGTCTTTCAATTAGTTACAGTAAAGGTTGGAAGCCCTGGGGTGTTTCATGCCCATTACCTTCACCAGTGTTCCCTCTGCAGGACTTTGGGTTTGTGTCCTGCACAGTTTGTCCACAACAACATTATTATTGTGCATTATATTGCATGCGGTCCTAGATACTCTATGGTGCATTTGTTTGCTATGAAAGGGAGAACCTTCATGGAGCTTTATCACTAGACTGTGTGCTCTTGCTTTGTTGTCTCACTTGCTTTGTTGTTTCATCAGCCCATTGACACTATTTACTCAATTACAAACCCTGTGGAAAGGACGATTGTTAACATCTATCTGTTTCAACTGGACAGTTGCTTGGATTCTAATTTAAAGTCCTTGTCAAAAAAATCTTCACTCTGTTCAGTATTCGATCCTAACAAAATCATCTAAAAATAGTAAACAGTTTTGAGCAGTCTATTTTCTTTTCATTTTAACTAATGTTTTTATTTCATATGTATATCCATTGTATACTGTATGTATTTTAATATTGTGTTTGCATATAAAATTTATTCCTAGGGCTCAAATTTACTTTCAGAAGTGTTTTTTACTAACAAGGAATCTAACCAAAAAGTAGATCCTTTTTTCCTACGCCATGAATACATTGCCAAGGTAAGACTATAAATATTTATACAATATATAATATATTAACTTTTATGAGTTTAATACCATTTACTACTTATGGTCACCTTTAATCTAAGGGGTAATTAAAAAAAATATAATAAAAGGTGTCCTACTGCACTTCTGTTGTTGGAGATAGTGAAAGGAAATGTTTTTCTTGTCTGGTTATTCAAATAGGTTGAGTCTCTCAATACCAAATGTTCAAGCTCGCTTCCTAGTAAGGCAGCACCAGAGTCATACAGAGTAGGGAATAAACAGCTGTACATGAAAAGACAAAAATACAATGTGTGCACTTCTAGTGCAGTATGTCCACATCTGAAAATATAATAATATAATGGAGGAATTATATTTGCAAAATTAGCAAGAAAAACATGCCCATCACAATGAGAAACATAGTTAATCTGATACCACCTCCAGTATGAGTTCAGTCTGGTAAAGGTCACTTGGTAGAAACACTTGTTACTCACTCTAATAGTTATTAATCTAGATGTGATTTAGCAAGTGATCAACGATTTAACCCCACTTCCCACCACCAGAAAGGTTAGTATTAACGGTTTTCTTATACAGTGTTCAGGCTATTTTTTTTGGGGGGGGCATGACAGGGTTTTTTTAAAAGTACGAGTATTACTCATAGTTACATAGGTACATAGTAGGTGAGGTTGAAAAAAGACTATCAAGTCCAACCTATGTGTACGATTAAATGTCAGTATTACATTGTAAATCCCTGTATGTTGGGGTTGCTCAGGTGCTTATCTAATAGTATTTTGAAAGTATCGATGCTCCCCACTGAGACCACCGCCTGTGGAAGGGAATTCCACATCCTTGCCACTCTTACAGTGAAGAACCCTCTATGTAGTTTAAGGTTAAACCTCTTTTCTTCTAATTTTAAAGTGTGGCCACGTGTCTTGTTAAACTCCCTTCCGCAAAAAAAGTTTTATCCCTATTGTAGGGTCACCAGTACGGTATTTATAAATTGAAATCATATCCCCTCTCAAGCATCTCTTTTCCAGAAAGAATAAGTTCAGTGCTCACAACCTTTCCTCATAACTAATTTATGGGGCCAATATGGTCTGTCCTCCCTTTTTTACTGTTTACATACTTAAAGAATTTCTTGGGATTTTTTTGCTGTCTTTTTTGTGTCATTCGTGTTCTATCTTAGCCACCCTAATTGCACCCTTACATTTCTTGTTGCATTCTTTGTAAAATCTGAATGCTGATGATGATCCCTCAACCTTGTATTTTTTGAAGGCCTTCTCCTTTGGTTTTATATGCATTTTTACATTTGAGTTAAGCCATGCAGGATTTTTGTTTGCTCTTTTAAATTACCCAATGGGATGCATTGACCATCTTTTAATATGCTCTTAAAGCAAACCCATCTCTCCTCCATGTTCTTTGTTCCTAAGATTTTATCCCAATTCATGCCTTCTAACAAGGTTCGTAGTTTAGGAAAGTTGGCTCTTTTGAAATTCAGTGTCTTTGTATTCCCCTTATGTTTCCTATTTGTGTGATTTATACTGAAACCAATTGACCTGTGATAGCTGTTTCCTAAATTACCCCATATTTCCATATCAGTGATCAGGTCTGTATTGTTGGTAATCAGTAGATCCAGTAACGCTTTATTTCTCTTTGGTGCGTCTGTCATCTGAACCATGAAATTGTCCAGCAAGACATTTAGGAACTGGCGAGTCTTAGACGAATGCGTGGTTCCCTCTGCCCAGTCTATGTCTGGATAAATAAAATCCCCCATTACGATAACACTTCCCATCCTTGCTGCTTATGATAGGAGATCCGTCTCCCCCTCCTCCCTTAGGTTAGGAGGCCTATAGAATACTCCCAGTAATATTTTCTCCTTAGCTTTATCCCTTTGGAGCTGTACCCATAAGGATTTCACCTCCTCCCTAGCTCCCTTAGTGATGTCATCTCTCACATTCACTTGTACATTATTCTTGATATATAGGCATACCCCTCCCCCTCCCCCTTTTTTACCCTCTCTATCCCTGCGATAAAGGGTATACTCTTGAATGGTTGCCAACCAATCATGAGAGCTGTTGAACCAGGTCTCTTAAATTCCCACAAAATCCAAATCCTCCTTGTACAAAAGTATCTCTAGTTCACCCATCTTGTCCGCCAGGCTCTTGGCATTGGTGAACATAGTTTAGATCAGTCGCATACTATCCTCTTATTGGATGTTCCGAGATTGCAACTAGGACTTGTTTCTATACTTACCTTGGGTTTATGTGCTTTAGTCAACCTACTACTAATGCCCCCACGACTACCCTCTGGAATATGTTCCGCGCTGACTATCTCTACCTCTGGGCCCTCCCCCCGTCGCCTAATTTAAAAACCCCTCTAATGCCCCGTACATACGATCAGAAATTCCACCAGCAAAAGTTGGATGTGAGCTTTTGGTCAGAAATTCCGACTGTGTGTATGCTCCTTCGGACTTTTGCTGGCAGAATTCCAGCCAGCAAAAGATTGAGAGCAGGTTCTCTATTTTTCAGTCAGAAAAAGTTCCTATCCAAAAATGCATTTGTCTGTATGCAATTCGGACGTGCAAAAAATCACACTTGCTCGGAAACATTGAGCTTCATTTTCTCGGCTCGTCGTAGCGTTGTACGTCACCGCGTTCTTGACGGTCGAATGTTCAGAGAACGTTTGTGTGACCATGTGTACGCAAGGCAAGCTTGAGCGGAATTCCTTCGGAAAAACCATCCAAGTTTTTTCTGATGGAATTTCTGATCGTGTGTATGGGGCATTACTTTTTGGCTATCTTTACTTCTAACCTTCAAATTATCTTTTTTACAATGCGTTGGCTAACAAGCAACCAAAGAACTTTATGTAACAGAAATGTTTCTTTCCTTTCAAGGTAAGTAATAACAACTGTATTATGATTGCCAATAATATTAGTATGACTGCTATTGCCGTATGATGAAATTGCATGTATTCCCTTGATCAATTAACCTAATAATGGCATAAAGTACATTTTATAAAAAAAAAATACACATTCAATCCTTTTTTAAACTCAGTCTCATTAGATGTCATGCATGGCTCATGAATTTGCTTTTTTATATTTTATTTTTTAAATGTTTGGTATAGGAAATGCAGTAGGACTCTTGAAATAGAAGCACTAAAACCTTTTTCCCCAAGCACAGCAAAAAGTGCAATTCAAACCAGCACAATATTGTGTGTAGATAATTCAAAAAAGACTGTACAAACTGACTAGTCCTTCCTGATATCTAATAGTCAAAGCTCCCATAATATTTTTTTGTTGTTTTATTCTACTACAGTTAAATAAAGCACTGAAATAACATAGGGTGTTGCAGCCAGCATTTATTAAAATATATTTGCAAAGAATCTCATATGCTTACACAGCATACGTGTCAGAGGCGTTCCAAAATAAACTGTGGAACACATTCAAGACTCTGAACACCTGACAGTCATAATACAGAACACCTGCATTTTTACAGCAGACTAAAATCTAGAATAATATACTTGTAATGATGGGGCTTAAATAATCTTTTGGACTATGTTAAAGTTCCATGTGTAGTTTTTTTTCTCATTCCTATAATTCTTTATTGAATATTAAAAAAAAATAATTTTGGCTTTAAGGCAAGCATGTGCTTTGCCCAGTCAGGAAAAAGTAACAAGCTTGCTTTAATACTCCACCTCTTTACAGCATTTTATACTTTCTTTAATACCTTTGCAACACAGGGTAATGACTTTAAAAGACAATTATAAAAATATTCAGGATATAAAAGAATCATTTTGCTGGGGTAGAACAAATGTGTTACTAATTTACAAAAAAGATTTGAGAAATTAAAGACCAGTCAGCCTAATATCAATAGTATGTAAGGTATTCAAGAGGATGGTAAGGGATGTTAAAAAGAAATGTGTCCACGATAAAGGTATCATAAGTGACAAGCAAGTGTTATTGAAACACCATCTTGTCAGACCAGCCTGTTATCTTTCTATGAGGAAGTAAGTGAGAAATTCAATGGTGAAAGTCTAGTAGAGATCGTTTATTGAAATTTTGCTAAGGAATACTGTACCTTGTAAACATTTGATCTATAAAATGAGGTCTGTTAGAGTTGACAAAATTTTTGTACATGGATAGGAAACTGGCTACATGAATGGGTCCAGAGAGTAGTGCTACATGACTCATTCTCTAAATGGTCTAAAGTTGGGAGTAGTGTGCTCTAGGAATCTCTTGGGGCCAATGTTATTTATTAATAATATAGATGTTTGAATTAAGAGCTCAATTTCAATGTTTGCTGATAATAATATATTATGCAAGGAAATTACTTTGGCACAGGATATAGCATCATTACAGCAAATCCTTGACAAAATAGGGGGTTAGGCAGCTAGTAGATCTGATGTCACACACTGCACAGCACAGAGCATAGGGCTTAGTGTAATCTGGAACCCGAGTGGAGGAGAAGGGCACACCCCCCTCTACACAGTCTCACTGGGAAACTTGCACATCTGAGGCTGTCAATGAGCTGCTGTATGCTAAGGAGAGAGGGAAAGCAGGACATCGCCAAGGAAAAACATCAGAAATTGCTCAGATTGCAGAGCAAGGAGAGAGAGGACAGGATCCACACTGGACGCTATGAACTGAGGCAATCTCCACAAACCTTTTGTAGATATACTTTGGTCTGTGTTCATTTCAGAAGTTTACAACCACTTTAAACACATTATTTTGCATCTTTTTTTGCAGAAAAGAAAATAGCAGACTGTGAAAAAAGTATAATAAATCAAAAGAAGTCTTTCTGACATTATCTTCATCTTCCTTTTCCCCTAGAGCGCCTGAAACATTTTTGTTCAGTCATTTTACAAGGTCAAAATCAACTTCTTGGAGTAGCTTGTTGACCCATAAATGCCTGTTTTTGAGCAGTAATCTTTATATTTCTGACTGTGCAGACCTGTTTCACACATATTAGTCTCCCTGCTGCTGCTTATCACCTTGTGAACAGCAACAATTACAATACACAGTTTGAGTGATTAATGGAGAGGAAAGGGACCTAAGGAAATGCTACATGCAGCCTACATCAAACTGATAACATCATGTGCCCCACTTGGGCTCAGGGTACACGGTAGGGGTTTATACCTGCTGGGTATGGATGAGTATAGGCCATGTGATACATCCTTCTTTACGTCACATTGATGTTTTTCTTCTTGCCACCCCATTTGTTTTTGTTTTTCTTTTCCTTTTCATATGGGAAATATTTCCTGTGATAATACTTCATTCAGGTGCATTTAAAGCACACACTAGTATTATTTAAGGCTAGGAGGAATTCACACAATTTATTATGAGAAGATTCTGAAAACATTTGTTATCCCAACATTTCACATTCCTAAAATGTGCCTGCTGTACCATGTACTTGTATGAGAAAGTATCCTGTTTTCTTTGTATTGCTTCCTTTGTGTGAAATCCCTGGTGTTCCTGCCAGTCCCTCTGTTTTCCAATAAAAATTGACCACACTAAGCAGGAGAGCAGTATTACAGAAGCAAATACTCTTGTGCACAGGTGTGTAAGCTAGATGATCCCAGGGGTTCAGAAAGGGCAATGAATTTCAGCCTTGCTGCTCTCCAGGATGGGATAATCCTAGTAGTAAACGATAAGAAAAAAAGAGAGTGCACCAGCCTAGTGCATTATCCTAAAGGTACATTTATTAAAACCAAGATTAAAATATACTCACAAAGGTAGGAAGAAAAATCGCAATATAAACAATCACAAGGCGATTGGTCCGCTGGTAGCAGTAACTGCTACCAATGGACCAATCGCCTTGTGATTGTTTATAGTGCAATTTTTCTTCCTACCTTTGTGAGTATATTTTAATCTTGGTTTTAATAAATTTACCTTTAGGATAATGCACTAGGCTGGTGCGCTCTCTTTTTTTCTTATAGTAAGCAGGAGAGCACACTGTTGTCAGTTCTCTAGCTATGTGTACTCTCCTTCAAAGATCAGACTTGTCCTGACATGCCCCAGCTGCTTAGTGTGCTGTTGCTTCTCCCACCCCCAGCTCTTATGCAGCTGGGAAGAGAGGGAATGGAACCTCTTATAAAAAGGGAAAAAAGTTATTTATAATGTATTTTTTTTAATATCTATACAAAAAAGTTTTGCCTTTCCTTTTTCTATCTCAAACTAAATGGGTTGTTTTACAAGGTGATCATTTACAATCACTTTAACTCTTTCAGTAATTCACTGTTAATTGACAGAACTGATTTATTATAACAACAGATACAGTTTTTAAATAAACTATTTTTTGTATATTGTGACAGAAATATAATTATGGTATTGGCATAGGTAGCTAACGGGTCTTTTTTAAATTATGAGTAAAACTTATTAAAATAATAACAAGCACTCTATCTTAGAAAATTTGCATTTGCTTTATTCTTATGCAAGTTTTTTTCTTCGTTTTTACAAGATGTAAACTACCACTTAGTTTCAAACGTATATATGTCTTGTCTTGGTGCGCAAGAAGAAATGCAGGTGCAAATATGAAATTCATTGTCTTACTAGAGTACATCTGTGATAAATCTACCCTGTTTGTTCTCAATTTATGCTAAGCAATTTTTTGTGCTCAAAGATTTACTGTTGGATACCCAAATTCCCTTCTTGTTGGACAGCTGTGATCGTAATATCCACTTCATAAAGATGAACAATCTGTTCCCTCTAAAGGGAGTACTAATGGCAATCTGTTTATAGATATAATTTCTTAATATGACCTGTATTTAAAAACCAAAACAGCTTCTTATGATTAACCCTTTGTGTTACAATATACATGTTTGTAGCAAGCATTTTAACAAAACCCAGTGTAAGCTTGTTAAACTAAACGTGGAGTCCATCTCTTCTGACTATCGAGGTAAAATGTGGCAATGGTCCATGCTTGTGCAGGGCTTGTGCCAGACTATGCATAGTAAATTATTCTAAGCAAGCAGTAAAAACACATATCCCAATTTAACTCTATAGCTATAAGCATTCTGGAGAAATTAAATTTTAAAGTTCACAACAAAAATATCAGCTTGTTTCTATGGGAGCAGAGATTGGCAACCTGCATGCTGTGTAAGAAAACAACCAGTAGATGTTTCTAAGCTGTTAGAAACTGACTTAAACTGATTTTAGGGTCTTTGTTGTGATCCTGGAGGAAATTTGAAATAATAAATTAGCTTACAGTTAAAGCAGCTAGAGAGGTGGGTTAATTTGAAGCTATTTTACTAATTGTAAGAGTTTAGCTGGAGTTGTCATTTTTTTATTTGCTGATATAAAACAATGTTGAATACAGTTGATATCTGATAATTTTTCAGGTTAACACAATACATTACTACATACAGTATTTTTTTTTACCAAGTTTACCAAGCATTAAAAATACAGTAAATAATCGGGAAATAATCAAAGGTACCAAAGAATAATTTAAGTACTGAATTAAAAGTTCATTAATGGACTTTCAGGGGTTCCTGTCACATTATGTTTACTCTAAGTGTAGTTTCAACACTGAAGCTCCCTTATATTTTCTATGTACAGTCAGGTCCATAAATATTGGGACATCGACACAATTCTAATTTTTTTGGCTCTATACACCACCACAATGGATTTGAAATGAACAAGATCTTCTTTAACTGCAGACTTTCAGCTTTAAATTGAGGGTATTTACATCCAAATCAGGTGAACGGTGTAGGAATTACAACAGTTTGTATATGTGCCTCCCACTTTTTAAGGGACCAAAAGTAATGGGACAGATTAACAATCATCCATAAAACTTTCACTTTCTAATACTTGGTTGCAAATCTTTTGCAGCCAGTTGCAGCCTGAAGTCTGGAATGCATAGAGATCACCAGACGCTGGGTTTTATCCCTAGTGATACTCTGCCAGGCCTCACTGCAACTGTCTTCAGTTCCTGCTTGTTCTTGGGGCATTTTCCCTTCAGTTTTGTCTTCAGCAAGTGAAATGCATGCTCAATCGAATTCAGGTCAGGTGATTGACTTGGCCATTGCATAACATTCCATTTCTTTTCCTTAAAAAACTCTTTGGTTGCTTTCGCAGTATGCTTCGGGTCATTGTCCATCTGCACTGTGAAGCGCCGTCCAATGTGTTCTGAAGCATTTTGCTGAATGTGAACAGATAATAATGCCCGAAACACTTCAGAATTCATCCTACTGCTTTTGTCAGCAGTCACATCATCAATAAATACAAGAGAACCAGTTCCATTGGCAGCCATACATGCCCACGCCATGACACTACCACCACCATGCTTCACCGATAAGGCGGTATGCTTTGGATCATGAGCAGTTCCTTTCCTTCTCCATACACTTCTCTTCCCATCACTCTGGTACAAGTTGATCTTGGTCTCATCTGTCCAAAGAATGTTGTTCCAGAACTGTGAAGGCTTTTTTAGATGTTGTTTGGCAAACTCTAATCTGGCCTTCCTGTTTTTGAGGCTTACCAATGGTTTACATCTTATGGTGAACCCTCTGTATTCACTCTGATGAAGTCTTCTCTTGATTGTTGACTTTGACACACATACACCTACCTCCTGGAGAGTGTTCTTGATCTGACCAACTGCTGTGAATCCACCACAGTTGTTTTACGTGATCTTCTGGGTCTTTTGGTGTTGTTGAGCTCACCGGTGCGTTCTTTCTTTTTAAGGATGTTCCAAACGGTTGATTTGGCCACATCTAATGTTTTTGCTGTCTCTCTGATGGGTTTGTTTTGTTTTTTTCAGCCTAATGATGGCTTGCTTCACTGATAGTGACAGCTCTTTGGATCTCATATTGAGAGTTGACAGCAACAGAGTCCAAATGCAAATAGCACACTTGAATTCTGGACCTTGTATCTGCTCCTTGTAAATGGGATAATGAGGGAATAATTATTAACACACACCTGGCAGCTGAACAGCTGAGCAGCCAATTCTCCCATTACTTTTGGTCCCTTAAAAAGTGGGAGGCACATATACAAATTGTTGTAATTCCTACACCGTTCACCTGATTTGGATGCAAATACCCTCAAATTAAAGCTGAAAGTCTGCAGTTAAAACACATCTTTTTCATTTCATTTCAAATCCATTGTGGTGGTGTATAGAGCCAAAAAGATTAGAATTGTGTGGGTGTTCCAATATTTATGGACCTGACTGTAATTGTGATACATAAAGTATTACTATTTTAACTTTTTACTCTTCTACTTTATTTTTTTTTTTACTTCATAGCAGTGCATTACAGAATACCCATTATACAGGATCAGAAAAGATAAACTTCTCTTTCCATGCCCTCTTGCTAGGTCTGCTACTGTGTAAGCAGCATGAACATGAATGACAGCAGGCAGTATATGATTTCTTTTCCCGAGTCCAGCAAGTAGATGATTTATTCTACTAAAGCCAACATTCTCCTAGATAAAAAGACAATAATCACTATCCCAAGCCCTTCACTATCAGCATCTCTTGTTATTTTCTACAAGACCATGCTCTTGTTGACAGTGTATATTATAACTTAGATTGTAAGCTATAAGGAGCAGGGCCCTCTGATTTCTACTGCATTAAAGTGTATTGTATTTGTACTGACTACCCTCAAGTTGTAAAGCGCTGCATAAACTGTTGGCGCTATATAAATTCTGTATTATAATAATAATAATAACAAACATAACAGCACTTTTTACCATTTCAAATGCCACTTTAATTAAGTCAAACACCCCTGACACTTTTTTTTTAAAAGCAGTGATGCTCACTGCAGAAATTTTTGAAGGCTAAGATCCCAACATCAGAAATCAGCTAGAAAATTATATTGGGCTGTAATCACATACAGTATATCACAAAAGTAAGTACACCCCTCACATTTCTGTAAATATTTTATTATATCTTTTCATGTGACAACACTGAAGAATTTACACTCTGCTACATTTGCTGTTCCCTCAACACACAGTCATTATTGTCTAAACCGCTGGCAACAAAAGTGAGTACACCCCTAAGTGAAAATGCCCAAATTGGGCCCAAAGTGTCAATATTTTGTGTGTCCACCATTATTTTCAGCACTGCCTTAACCCTCTTGGGCATGGAGTTTACCAGAGCTTCACAGGTTGCTACTGGAGTCCTCTTCCACTTCTCCATGAAGACATCACAGAGCTGGTGGATGTTAGAGACCTTGCGCTCCTCCACCTTCTGTTTGAGGATGCCACACAAATGCTCAATACGGTTTAGGTCTGGAGACATGCTTGGTCAGTTCATCACCTTTACCCTCAGCTTCTTTAGCAAGGCAGTGGTGTGTTTGGGGTCATTATCATGTTGGAATTCTGCCCTGTGGCCCAGTCTCTGAAGGGAGGGGATCATGCTCTGCTTCAGTATGTCACAGTACGTGAAGTACATTCATGGTTCCCTCGATAAACTGTAGCTCCCCAGTGCCGGCAGCACTCATACAGCCCCAGATCATGACACTCCCACCACCATGCTTGACTGTAGACACACTTGTCTTTTTACTCCTCACCTGGTTGCTGCCACACATGCTTGACACCATCTGAACCAAATAAGTTTATCTTGGTCTCAGGACATAGTTCCAGTAATCCATGTCCTTAGTCTGATTGTCTTCAGCAAACTGTTTGCGGGCTTTCTTGTGCATCATTTTTAGAAGAGGCTTCCTTCTGGGACAACAGCCATGCAGACCAATTTGATGCAGTGTGTGGCATATGATCTGAACACTGACAGGCTGACCCCCCACCCCTTCAACCTCTGCAGAAATTCTGGCAACACTCATCTGTCTATTACCCAAAGACAGCCTTTGGATATGATGCTGAGCACGTGCACTCAACTTCTTTGGTCGACTATGGAGAGGCCTGTTCTGAATGGAACCTGTCCTGTTAAACCACTGTATGGTCTTGGCCACCGTGCTGCATCTCAGTTTCAGGGTCTTGGCAATCAGATTTTTCAGATCCTCAGAGAGTTCTTTGCCATGAGGTTCCATGTTGAACTTCCAGTGACCAGTATGAGAGAGTGAGAGTGATAACACCAAGTTCACCACACCTGCTTCCCATTCACACCTGAGACTTTGTAATGAGTCACATGACCCCGGGGAGGGAAAATGGCTAATTGGGCCCAGGTTGGACATTTTTACTTAGGGGTGTACTCACTTTTGTTGCCAGCGGTTTAGACATTAATGGCTGTGTGTTGAGTTATTTTGAGGGGACAACAAATTTACACTGTTATACAAGCTGTACACTCACTACTTTACATTGTAGCAAAGTATCATTTCTTCAGTGTTGTCACATTAAAAGATATAATAAAACATTTACAAAAATGTGAGGGGTGTACTCACTTTTGTGAGATACTGTATGTTAAGGGAAATGGTCATCCATACTTCTATTTATGTACAATGCAACTATTCACTTTTTCCACATTTTGTAATGTTACCCCTAATGAGAACATGAAAGAAGTTGATTTATAATCTTTGCAAATTTATATATAAAAAAATGAATCACATATACATAAGTATTCACAGCCTTTGCCATGACACTCAAAATTGAGCTCAGATGCATCCTGTTTCCACTGGTCATCTTTGAGATGTTTCTACAACTTGATTGGAGTCCACCTGTTGTAAATTCTGTTGATTGGACATGATTTGGAAAGGCACACACCTGTCTATATAATGTCCCACAGTTACCAGTGCATGTCAGAGCAAAAACCAAGCCATGAAGTCCATTGTCTGTAGACCTCCGGATTGTACAGGATTGTATTAAGGCACAGATCTGGGGAAGGGTATAAAAACATTTCTGCAGCATTGAAGGTCCCAGTGAGCACAGTGGCCTCCATTGTCTGTAAATGGAAGAAGTTTGAAACCACCAGGACTCTTCCTAGAGCAGGCCGCTCAGCCAAACTGAGCAATCAGGGGAGAAGAGCCTTAGTCAGGGAGGTGACCAAGAACCCAATGGTCACTCTGACAGAGCTCCAGTGTTTCTCTGTGGAGAAAGGAGAACCTTCCAGAAGAAAAAAAAATCTCTGCCGCACTCCACCAATCACCTGGTGGACTCTCAGACCATGAGAAACAAAGAAGAAGATTGAACTCTGGGGCTTAAATGGCAAGCTTCATGTCTGGAGGAAACCAGGCACGGCTCATCACCTGGCCAATACCATCCCTAAAGTAAAACGTGGTGGTGGCAGGCTCATGTTGGAGTCTAGTCTGGATCGAGGGAAAGATGAATGCAGCAATGTACAGAAACATCCTTGATGAAAACCTGCTCCTGAGTGCTCTGGACCTCAGACTGGGGTGAAGGTTCATTTTTCAACAGGAAAATTACCCTAAGCACACGTCCAAGATAACAAAGGAGTGGCTACGAGACAACTCTGTAAATGTCCTTAAGTGGCCCAGCCAGAGCCCAGACTTGAACCCGACTAAACATCTCTGTAGAGATCTGAAAATGGCTGTGCACTGACACTCCCCATTCAACCTGATGGAGCTTGAGAGGTCTTTGAAGTAAGAATGAGAGAAACTGACTAAAAATAGGTGTTCCATGCTTATAGCATGATACTCAAAAAGACTTGAGACTGTAATTGGTGCCAAAGGTGCTTTAACAAAGTATTGAGCAAAGGCTTTGAATACTTATACATGTACATATGATTGTTTTAGTTTTTTTTTTTATTTTTAATAAATTTGCAAAGATTTAAAAAAAAATCTTTCACGTTGTCATTATGGGGTATTGTTTATTCCATTTTGGAATAAGGCTGTAACGTAACAATATGGCGAAAATGTGAATACTTTCCAGATGCACTGTATATCAAAACAGTATTATAATGTAGGCCTATAGTTCATATATTTAGCTCCAGACTTTACATGTACACAACTGGGATGATCTACTAAAGGATTAGAGGGCATGTTGTAAGCAATATGAATGTTAATTTACAGTAACTTAGGTGGAAAAATTCTATTGGGACATCAGCTAGGTACCAACAAAGTTTCTCTAATAATGTGTGCCTCACTGGTGTCTGATGCATGTTCCCTAAAAAAATGTTACATGTAGCCTCTGACAGTGATCTCACTACTAAAGCTGCAAATCTCCTCCATTCAGAAAATGCCTTGTAGTTTTTTCAAAAAAGGCATTCTGTGAATGGACAAGGGATATTGTGATTTCCCTTTTTCCACTCAGAGAATGCCTTGTATTCTTGAAAAAAATTACAAAATACATTTTTGTGAATGGAGGAGCTGCACAGTGAGAGATGCACTATTATTACTGTGCTCCAGCCCCTACTGTTAGTTTCACCACTAGAGCTTCAGCAGTGACATTACCATCAGACACTGCATGTAAGTAACATTTTATAAGAAATAGACAGCATCCACCAGTGGGGCATGCATCAATAGAGGTGCCTTATTGGCACCTGTCTAGTGCCCCCAAAAAAGCATTTGCCCACACTTATGCCTTCAAATTTTCATGTATTTTCCTCCTCTGAAACTTCCCACATTTTCCCCTCTAAGTACTCTATTTATTATACTCTGTACTTCTTCCTTCTTGTAATCATCAAAGTGTGCTTTTTGCTTTTAATAGCACATTGGATTATATTAGAATGTTCTGTAATTATGCTCCATGCATGGCAGCACAACATAATACTGCAACTCACCATGCTGTAAAGATGCAAAAATTTTTTCAATTATAGGATCAGCACTAGCACCCAGAGCATCTCCCCTTCAGTGTCCCTTGTTCAAACAGGTTGAAGACACTTAGAAAATGAAAAAGGGATTTCAGAGGTATGAACATACCATGTCTATGCCCTGCACACAAGTGCTCTCCCAGGCCCATGCACTAGTAGCAAGTAATGGTGGCAAAGACACTCCCACTGCAAACTAAATCCAACAAGGCACAAATTCTGTATAATTTCAATACGTCAGAAACTAAAGCAAATCATTTTTTCTGTATTCCAGATTTTGTTCTTACTATGCTAACTGCCCTTAAGCAAAGTGAATGATGCTACTGATTGCTGAAGTGTTCCCTTGTTGAATAATATTTATTAATTTTATGTAAACTTATGGCATTTTGAATATTGTCAGAAATATACATGCAATTAACCACATTTGAAAATTATCCAAAATAAAACTGTTATAAAACTGGGAACTATGCTTTAAATATTATATGATTTCCCAAGATATTTCTTTAAAAGGCTTAAGAAAATGAGCTATAGGATAATCTAACATGCATAGAACATAATACATACAAATATGAATGAATTAGTCATGGTATCACTAATGGCCTCTAAAGCAATTATTTGAACTTTAGCATATAGACTTAACTGAGGAAAAAATTAAATATAGTCTGTATTAACACAAATGTTCATGGCTATTGTGAAACATTGCCCTTCTCTAAACTGGTCATGGAATATGGAACCTTTTACCTACTTCACAGATGACATAATTGAAGATGCAGAAACCAATGCATAGTTCTGTTTTTTTTTAATGATGTAGGCTTCCTCCAAATATATTATTATTAAAGTAATGCAGCTGTATTTAAAGCACAATTCCCAAGACTGAGTGTCACATCAGATTAACATCGCCCTTAAAACGAGCTTTTAAAGCCACTTATGCGAAGGAAAATACATTTCAAATTACACTCTTGACTTTTGGTGACTAGTTTGGTTTGAATTATGCATTATCTGTTGGAACATTTTGTGTAATTGGCATTTTAAAGTTGTAGGTCAAGTAGCTTTATCAACTTACAGTTAGAAATAAGTTAATTTGTTTAAAACCTATCAAAGTATACACTTTAGTTACTTTTTATTCTTATAGCTGACACTTATATTTAGTGAATTTATATGATAGTTCTTGTTGTTATTTGCATAATCAATTAACATTGCCCCAATACATCCAACGCAATTGTACTAGGTAAGGAAATATGGGGTCAACAACAATGACCTTAAAAAAACAAAATTAGTTTGGTATAGGCTGAATGAGATATAGAAGATAGTTGTTTAAATACATAATTGCAGTGTCACCAAAATATATGTAAAAAAAAAACTAAATAAAAAATAAATAAACAATATATGAAATGAATCCAAATAAATCCACAGATAAAAATATAGTCTTTCTATTAGAGACAAAAACCAAGTGTTATGGACAGAGAAATGTTTCTTAATGTTACTTATTCATTGCATTATAAACATTTATTTTGGTAGCACTGCAATTATTTATTTATACATGCCTATCAGTATTTATACAGTATATTAATTATTATTGTTGCTAGCAGACTACATTTGGTACTATGGCACTGTTTTTTTATGTTTTTGGTATATAGAAGAGAGTTAAAGGATACGTTCACCTTTGGTAAGATGTTGCACTCGTATTTACATGTAACATGTTCCCAAAGAGCACCTGCCCACACCCCCCAATCCCTCATTGTGACAGTGTACGGAGGATATTCTCCCCACACCTGCCGTCACATCATTCATTCACAGTTTAATGTAAATGAATGAACTACAAGGACCACCTTCCATTGTGGCAGAAGTCTTGTAGTCCTCAATGAACTGTGATGGTGAGTGTTCTCATAATTCATTGATTTTTCCTGTACTTAAGCAAATGTCTGCCCATATAGACTCTGCAGGATCCTGGCAATCAGCAGATCATTGGTGCAATGTTTTACAGGCTGCAGAGTAAAAAAAATAACAAATACACGGAGGCGCATGTGCGGCAGCTCACAAGATGGCCGCAGGCATCTAAAGCTCCGCTCCACTGTGGCCCTTATTTGACCACCGGAGCGTGCAGATCGTCCGACAGCACACACAGCCGGGACTAACGAACGTGGGAGCCTCCCGGGAATACTCCGATGGCATCGGTTCCAGTGAGAAGAAGCCTCACGAACCAGATGTCTTCCGCAAACATCCCAGTCAGTTATGCCAAAATGGCGGCGGCACCCTGTACCGCTCATACCACAGCAGTGACGGACAAATCCATCGCAGACCAGGATCTAATTCAGCCACACTCCCCAGGTACTGCCTTCCCTCCACTGCCCTTGCTCGCATCCCCATCTTCCACAGAATCCCTGCTGGGTAGAATGAATGCTGATCTCCCATCTACTCCCATGATTGACCCGCACACAGGCCTGCTCCTGTCAGTGAGTGAGGCAAGTGCTGCAGCACCTATCCCGACTGATTTTCCTTCTATGATGGAGGCCATCTCGCAATTGTTATCAAAAAGTTTAGCTCTTAATGCGGCCCAAATTACATCCTCGATCCATGCAGACCTACAGCAATTGGGGATGAGGATAGACACAATTGAAAAGAAAGCCGATCAATCGGTAGCTAGGATCAACCAGAACACAGCTAGGATACAAGATCTACAGGAACAACTGGAAACAGCATGTGCAAAAATCGATGATCTCGAAAATAGATTGAGACGTTATAACTTTAGAATAAGAGGTCTCCCTGAATCTGAGAAAGATGTTGCTGCGGCAGTAAAAACTCTGCTCAAAAACCTAATCCCAGGTATTGCTGATCATTGTCTGGAGCTGGACAGGGCTCACAGGGCTCTGCAGCCCCCCCCGTCCGGATGGTCTCCCTAGGGACATCATTGTGATGCCCCACTACTACGCTGTCAAGGAAGAGGTGATGAAGAAATCTAGATTCTCAGAGAATCTCAAGTTATTGGGGCACAAAATACAGATCTTTGCAGATCTCTCGTCATAAAGGTTCAGAAGAGACGCTTCCTCAAACCGCTACTTCAACTCCTGACGGAAAAAGAAATCTCCTATAGATGGTGGTTTCCCCTTCGTCTTAACTTCTCCTTTAGGAATAAGCACTACGGATTTTCCTCATTACCAGAAGGTGAACGCCTAATGCTACAGTTGGGCCTGGTTACCCAGAATCCTTCTCCTTCCTCCTCACTGACCGGCAGGGGCACCCCCTCGTCCTCGAAGAGACCTCCTCCAGCGAGTCCACTTTAACCATCCTGGCTGACACAGAACACTAAATGTTCTAATGACAATCTCCCGACTGATCTTCACACGAGGATCAGGGCTCTGATCTGGTTCCTTCCCCCACTTTTCATTCGGCCCCCTGGAAGCCCCCTGGGGTGCTCCGTCCCCCTCACCACAGACTCCCCCCTATTAAAACCTGACCCCTCACCGGGATCACCTAGGATACAGAACTGATCCTCACATTGACGATACGGGGTTGTACATATAGTTGTATGTTATATGGGGAGGGGGATGGGGTTGCAGTTATACCCTTAGGGAGCCACTCTCGGGGGGGGGGCGGTGCGGCTGGGCTGTTTGTTCTTCTTTTCTCATGTTGTTATATATCCCATGGTTTCTTCTCAGTTTATTAGGGGATTTCATTCCCTCCACTGTAAGGTGGCCTATTGATATCACTAAACAGATGCTGATTGTATACGGAGACTCCCCCTGCGGGGGGCGCCCTTGTGCAGTTGACACGACGTTCAGGGTCAGCTTTGCGTGGGGGTTGCTGTCTGCTGGTAGTTGGTTCTCTCTAGGCCCAGTTTTTGCACTTTTTGGTCTCTCTCCGATCGTGGCTGGCCCACCCTTCAGGCCTTCTTGCCCTTACGACGGGAGGTCTGGAGGAGGGGATGGTCCTTGGCAGGAGAACTCGGTGCTACCACTAGTTTTAAGGTATAGTTCTACAGTTGGACGTTTTGCTCTTTTATTATCATTGGCTCCTTTTCAGCCTTCAGTGAAGTTGTACTTAAGGTGGATGGGGCTGTGGTGGACCCGGTGCACCTCCAACAAGCTCTGGGAGTACAGACAGTGCTCTTTGTTGCTTAGCCGGTTGTCCTGTACTTAGGGCGTCCCAGACCACTTGGATCTAGGGGTGAGGAATGGCTAGTCCATTACGCCCTGGGGACGGACGGGGGTCAGGGGACCTCCGAGTTTCACAGTATTTTTTTTGCTATTGTCTTTTTATGCATTATCTCAGGTTATGGTAACATTTCTTCATTTCTTCTTCCCTACCTTTCTTTTTTTCACCACTTCTCTCCCACTCTGTTCTATTGCAAGCTTTAGCCTCTCCAGGTCCTATGTTTGCCCGTGTTCTCCCATTCCAGGCTCCGATATATTGGCTTTCACACCATTCATGATCCTCTGGCGGCTATTCTCACAAGGCTCAGGTAAGACACACACCTGAATACTAGTCTCCTCTCCTCTGACACATGGCTAAGACCCAAGCCTCTGGACCTTCTCTGAAAATTATCTCTCACAACACTCAGGGACTCAACTCCCCTCTCAAACGAAGGAAACTGTTCCAACATTTTCATTCTATACATGCTGATGTGCTTTTACTACAGGAAACTCACTTCCCTTCATCTTATAAACCTACCTTTCTCCATCAACGCTTTCCTCAATTTTTTATGTCCTCAGCAGCCAACAAAACGAAAGGGGTTGCCATATGCCTGGCTAGACACGTTAACCTCTCTCAACCAGAGATGGTGGTAGACCCCCTTGGACGTTACGTTTTGGTTTCTGGGACAATTGATGGGGAACTGTATACCTTTGTCTCCTATTATGCCCCTAACAAAGGCCAGAGATCTTTCTTTGACTCCTTACTTCACAAACTGAGACCATATCTCAAAGGCACAGTTTTTGTTGGGGGGGACTCGAACATTACCTTCGACTCCTCTCTTGACAAATCGGGAAGGGGGAGGCCGAAATCCAGGCACCCTTCCAAGCAGAGTGTTAAGATAGCGCAGCTGCTCTATGACGCGGGTTTAATAGACATCTGGAGAGAGACTAACCCTCATACCAAAGATTATACCCACTTCTCAGCACCACACAACTCCTTTGCCAGGATTGACCACATCTTTACGCGTTCCACTTTGATTCCTCTGATCATAAGTTCCAAGATTGTGGACACTCCCTTATCGGATCATTCGATGGTCACTTTAATCACACAGACACCCAGGGGACATGACTCACCTCCTCGTTTTTCGACTACAGGAATCCCTTTTAAGCGATCCCGTACAATGTACATTGATAGAAGAGGCCATTAAGGATTACTTCAGTATTAACATGACGAGTGACGTCTCTCCCATGACTCTGTGGGCAGCCCATAAGATAGTTCTGAGGGGGAATATTATCCAACTGACCGCTAAACTCAGGGCAGAACACAAGGCAGACCTGTTGAAACTAACTGAGGAATTCAGATCTCTGGCTAGAGCTCACAAACAGCACCCTACATCAGACTCCTTAACTAAATTAGATAAATCGCGAACCCTCCTGAATCTACACTTGACAACGGCGGCTGAGAGACACCTTAGGTGGACGGGGGGCTAAATTCTATGCCCAAAAGGATAGAGTGGGCTCCAAACTAGCATTTAAGCTCAGCCCTATACCCCGCTCTCTAGCTTTCCCTAAAATTAGACTCCCTTCAGGTGACTTAATGCAGAACCCTAACAAGATCATGGAGGCCTTTCTCCAGTTCTACACAGATTTATATAAACCAAACCCCCCACCCTCTACACGGACGCAGAACTAATTTCTGGACCCCCTTCCACTCCCCTCACTGACTATAGACCATAGAGATCAATTAGAAAGCCCCTTTACAAGCGAGGAGGTACTAGGCACTATTAACTCTCTGAAAACAGGCTCCTCTCCGGGACCAGATGTTTTTTCCACTGGTTACTATAAAAAATTTGGACCCTCTCTGGCCCCTCATCTAACAACATTTTTTAACTCCCTTAGGGAGGGTACCCCTCTGAATGCTGACTTGAATTCGGCATTTATATCAGTTATACCCAAGCCTTGTAAGGATGCCAGCGAGGTGGGCAATTACCGCTCTATATCGCTGATAAACAACGATATAAAAATTATGACAAAGATCCTGGCTAATAGAGTGGCGAGTTTTATCTCTTCATACATCCATAGAGACCAGGTGGGCTTTGTCCCGGGAAGACAGGGCCCTGACCAGATTAGAAGAACTATAGATGTAATTTCTCTCCTCAAATCCCAATGGGACGGGAGCCCTCCGCAGGAGGGATTCCTCCTCTCGATAGATTTATACAAAGCATTTGATTCTGTAAATTGGAGCTATCTGTCTGATATCCTCCGGAGATGGAGCTTTGGCCAGTACTTTCTCAATATAATCGACTCGCTGTACTCGAACCCATCAGCTCAGGTGCACCTTTTAGGCAGATACTCAGCCCCATGTTCCATAGGCAGGGGCACCAGACAGGGATGTCCACTCTCCCCCCTCCTTTTTGCGATAGCTATTGAGACTCTAGCCATAGCAATAAGATCCAACCCTGATATTAAGTGGGTGTTATGCGGAGACTCGGAACACAAGTGTGCGTTATACGCGGATGACCTCCTTCTCTATATTACCTCCCCCTTAATTTCCACCCCTGTGATTTATAAAGTCTTGAGAGGTGTCGGTGAAATTTCTGGGCTAAGAGTGAACATGCAGGCTTACCCAATTCTCTAACAACTTTGACTTCTCCTGGGCTCCTACAGCTATCCCTTATCTAGGGATCAAGCTAACATCCAACATCAACAACCTCTTTAAAGCAAACTACCCCCCGATGCTTATCAAGTGTAGAGGGGAACTGGGGCAGTGGTCTAGGTGTGGTCTGTCCTGGCTGGGCAGGGTGCATGCTGTCAAAATGACTCTCCTTCCCCAGCTTTTGTACTTATTTCGGTCTCTCCCCATTCCAATTCCGAAACAGTTTCTAGGCAAATTTCAATCGGAGGTACTGCGCTTTGTGTGGGGGAAAAGTGGGTACAGGTGCCCATCAAGAACTCTTTTTCATTTAAAGTCCCAGGGGGGGCTAGGTCTACCTGACCTCTGGAGTTATTACCGGGCTGCACAATTAGCACAAATTTCACAGATCTTCTCCAGAGGTCGAAACCAGAATGGCTTTACATGGAAAGAAAAGCAGTCCCCCTTAATACTATAGATTTTCTTCTCTGGTGTGACCCTAAGGTCAGACTGTTAGCGAAATTTGGTTGTACACAAAGCACACAGCCAAATCTCCTGTTTCTAATCATAATAACAATTTCGTCTAAATGATATAATACCATCTCACCTTTTGATCGTATCCATCCTCTGGTGTGTGCCCCATCCAACCAACTAGACAAATAATCACATCCTCCTCGTTCAAGTTCCAAAAACACACTGCTCGCCAGCCTCCCTTAGCTGTCTGCGTGAGCCACTTTATTAGCATATCAATAGGAGGTCCCAAAAGCTCGAGGGTTCCGCCTCCAACAGCCAAACACCTCTTACAAAGCTTGTGACCTCACAGGATGTGAGTGACCATATAAGGATTTAACAGCAGAACACAAAACAACCAATTACTACAGGACATGATACAATATACTAAATGACGATGACTAAAGTTCCTCGTGCATGGATGAGAGATTATCTGCAGGTGTAGGTCATGGCACCCCAAACATGTTGATCAGGCATACCAGGGGTGACAAGAGCAAAACACCTCTAAACCGATAATGTCTTTGCAGAGTGAACGCATCCCCACCAGATGATCGTTCTGTGCATTGCACAGGGGCCCTTTTGCTGGCGGACATGTCCTCCCTCCGCAAACACCTCTCTCCAAACACCAGGAAGTTTTCCACTACCTAACAGGTCTCAGCCAGCATCGATCTGCCCCAGTCAGTTCTTTAGAACGGGCTGTGGTTGATCAGACACACTGGGAGACTTATGACAACACATTAATATAAAATTTTCCACAACAAGACCATCCATAATGTCCCCCACCCTATCTCACTCGATTGCACTCTGCTCTAAACTATACACTCAACACACTCTGATTTCCCCTCTGAAACCATTAGCTCACTTGTTTCATAACACAAGCTTTCCCCCAGGCCTTAATATTCAGGTGTTCAGATGGTGGACTGATAAAGGCCTCTATTGCATAGGCCACTTTCTCTCTCAGGCAGGTCCACTATCCTTGGCCCACTGCAGGGAAAAACTGGACATGCCTGACACAGAAATTTTCAGATTCTCCCAGATTTCCCGTTACCTAAAGTCCATCTGGACCAATAGGACGGGCCCTCTCTTAATAACCCCTTACAAACACTGGTGCTCCAATTCTACCGATCAGAAAGGAGGTATCTCCTTGATTTATACTGCTCTTCTGACGAATCTGGAAAAACCAACTTATGCTCGAGCATGGGAGGAGGACACGGATAAAACATGGACCACTTCAGAATGGTTCAGGGCATCTTCCTGATCCTCCAAAGGTATCTATAATATATCGCTGATAGAAGCTAATTTAAAGGTGTTAGTAAGGTGGTATTATGTTCCCGCTAGACTGGCTTTAATGTATCCTGGAACTTCACCCATATGCTTCAAGGGATGCGCTTTGGAGGGCTCCATGTTTCACATATGGTGGACTTGTATCAGATCCTTCTGGCAGAAAACCTTTCGCACCATCAGCTCCTTAATAAACAAAAGGTTACTCCTGACCCTAACATAGCTTTACTCAATCACTATATCCCCAAAATAGATAAGCACCAACAGGATCATGCTTTTTTATCTTTCTTAGAGCTAAACTCACGCTGGCAAATGTATGGAAGAAGCCCACAGTCTCTTTTCAATGCTGTAAGAGAAAAGTCTCTTGGATAATGTCCCAGGAACAACTGGTAGCAAAATTAAATGATAAGACTGAGAAATTTTACGTTACATGGAAACCCTGGGCTTCATTTTGTAACATACCTTTATTACCTGGAACAGAGGCCAGTTCTGGGATCAACCCTCCCTCCCCTTTCTGATCCTCTCCTTACTCTCCTGCTTTCCTTTCACACGTTTCTATCACTCTTCACTTGGGACCCTCTGGCCCCACCTTTCTTTCTGGGCAGTAAAACCTGGTATCGCCTGCTCTGAGGTTACGTTTGTCGAGCAGGGTCGGTATGTGTGGGGTCTCAGTCCCCATTATTATTCGATTGATTTCTTTTATTGACCTAGGGTTTTCTTTTGTTTTTTTTGTTTTTTTTTCTTTTTTCTCTCATGCATCATGGGGCTAGGATTATATAGCTTCCCATCTAGCCTGAGGCTACCCCGATGGGTGTTTTGGGCGTAGGCTCCGCGGGGTCTCTGAGTGTACCCACCGACAGATCCCAATGGGGTGGTGAGCTTGGAGCCTCTCGGGCGGGCGCGCGGACACCCTCAGGGGTTAATTGTCACCCTTATGGTTGCTAAATTTTTTTCAGACCCAATTGCTAAACTTTAGGGCTCATTATTAGATGGTTAACCACTGTGTTTCTCAGGTGCTCAATACCATCTACAACTAGGTACTGTCATCTTTCCTTAACTAATCATATTTCTGTATTGATATATGCAATACTATATTCTAAACAGTTACGTTACTATATTCGTTATTCTGTATACATGCTTATACTCAATAAAATTCTTTAAAGCTAAAATAACAAATACACACGTATTTATTTATTTTTTACAAAATGTGAACTTAGCCTTTATTGAGAAGTTGGCAAGAGAAGAGTACTGGAGACTTAATGGGAACCAGTGTGCAAAAAGAGGAGATTGTGTCAGATGCATAGATATGCAACCCCTGTCTTAAGTGGTGCTATCCTATGGAGTCCCAGACACAAGGTCCAAGCTACAGTGTGTACCTGTCCACATTCTCCAGGTACAAGATATACCAGTATGTAGGAGTGTGACTATTAAACAAATGAACCCTGTGCATAGATTAGGTTAAAGCACCAAGCTGCAAGCACAAAGAGAAAAAAAATAAATAAACACCTCAATAATGCTCATTAATAAATGCTGCACTGCATAAACTAAATAATCTAAATCGTGCAAAAACCCACAAAACCATGTGTATATATTACATTATACATGCTATATAACAGAGTGTTCATACTCACATAGCATAAATAAAGCATTTGCATTAGCCTTCAGCTGTTCCCCCTATGTCCCCACTACAGGTTGAGATTGTGTTGACCAGCTGGGATCCTCTACTGAAATGCTCAATTTCAGTTCATTCAAATATGTTTTTTCTATTGTTTCTTAGTGCAGCCCACATGACTCTAGTGTCACATGTGTGGGTGTATACACAGTGGTAAATTACCCTCCCTCCTCCTCCATGTTCTCCTATTGCTAACACTATGAGGGAGGGATATAGGACGCTGATTGATTACAAAGAAAAGGAATATTAACTAAGTATCCCTGGGTCGGACTTTAAAGGCATAAGAAACAATAGGGAAGTATGAAAAAATAACAGTATTTATTGAAAAAATACACATGACATCAATAAAGCATTCGAGAATTAAAAATCATATAGCATGATACAAAATATATAGTGAGCCCTTGTGCATCACTGTACTGTATATTTTGTATCATGCTATATGATTTTTAATTCTCAAATGCTTTATTGATGTGTATTTTTTAAATAAATATTGTTATTTCTTCATACTTCACTATTGTTCCTTATGCCTTTAAAGTCCAACCCAGGGATACCTAGTTAGTATCCCTTTTCTTTGTTGTTCCCCTCTCAATTACGGATGTGGCTATGTAACTGCTCTCTCTTTTTTCTTATACATGCTGATTAATTACATTCACCAAGAAACTCACAAACATGCTTAGTTTTAATATGAATCAGTAAAAAATATAATTAATGTATTTGCTAATACATGTAAAGTAAAAAAAAAAAAACCTTGGATGCAGATGCTATCTGAACAAAATGAAAGTTAGTGTCAGTCATCTTTGTCTACACCATGTTGATGTGCAAAAAATAGACATTTGATTTTCAATAAAGAATAGTTGGGAGTATTTAACCACTTCCGGGCTGCCCCACGTACATATACTGCAGTAGAGCGGCCTGGCTGGGCGAAATCACGTACCTGTATGTCATTCGCTTCCGCGGCTAGGGGGTGCACGTGCCCATCATCCCCACGTTGATCAGATTCAGTTCAGAAACGATCAATCTACAGGTTCAGGCCAATGATTTATGGCCCGGACCTGCTAATCGGGTCTGATGACAGACAAAACATCCTCTGCCTGTGTAATGTAAATACAGGCACAGGAAATTGTGCAATCCCCTCTCCTGGAGCCCTTTTCGGTTCCAGCGTGAGAGGAGAGAGCATCAGACAGTGAGAAAAAAGCACTACACTGACACCAGAACACATAGGCACATTTAACCCCCTGATCGCCCTCCCAGTTTACCCTTTCACTCCCTTTCACAGTGTCACTAGATACAGTGTACAGATTTTTTTACTGATCACTGCATCGGTGTCACTGGTGATGCTAAATTGCACTAACGTCAGTTAACATCAGTTCTAGATAGGGTCAGGATTAGGAATGAGCCAAACACCCCCCAGTTCAGTTTGCAGCAGAACATGTGAATACCAGACCTGGATTTTAAGGGGAACCCCGCGCCAAAATAAAAAAATAGTGTGGGGTCCCCCCAAAAATCCATACCAGACCCTTACCTGAGCACGCAAGCTGGCAGGCCGCAGGAAAAGAGGGGGGACGAGAGAGCACCCCCCTCTGAACTGTACCATGCCACATGCCCTCAACATGGGGAGGGTGCTTTGGGGTAGCCCCCAAAGCACCTTTTCCCCATGTTGATGGGGACAAGGGCCTCAAACATGTTGAGGGCATGTGGCCTAGCATGGTTCAGGAGGGGGGGGCGGTTTCTCATCCCCCCTCTTTTCCTGTGCCCTGCCAGGTTACATGCTCAGGTAAGGGTCTGGTATGGATTTTTGGGGGCCCCCACGCCATTTTTTTTAAATCTTGGTGCAGGGTTCCCCTTAAAATCCATACCAGATCCTTTGGTCTGGTATGAATTTTGAGGGGGACCCCCATGCCATTTTTTTTTAATTTTGGTGTGGGGTTCCCCTTAATATCCATACCAGACCTGAAGAGTCTGGTATGGAATTTGGGGGGACCCCCATGCAATTTATTTTTTTTTAATTTTGGTTCAGGGTTCCCCTTAATATTCATACCAGACCCAAAGGGACTGGTAATGGACTGGGGGGGGGGATACCACACCATTTTTTTCAATGACTTCTTTTATCTGCATTGCCAGGACGGACAATTCATTATAGCTGCGAGTAGTTTTGAATGACTTTTTTTCCTTTAGAAATGTCATTTTGCTCTCGGACTGTTCTAAACATGGGAAACATGCGCCATTTTACAGGCATGCTATAGACACCTCCCAGGTACGAAATTTAAAGGAATATTTCACTTTTATTGTTTCACTTTAAGCATTATTAAAATCACTGCTCCCGAAAAAATGGCAGTTTTTTTTGCATTGATACATGTCCCCTGGGGCAGGACCCAGGTCCCCAAACACTTTTTATGACAATACCATGCATATAAGCCTTTAAAATTAGCACTTTTGATTTCTCCCATAGACTTTTAAAGGGTAAACCTGTTCCCCTGTTGCTAAGGTGCTACAATCGCATGATTATCATATGCAGCAGAGTGTCGGGACTAATGCCTCTCTACCTTCTGGTGAACTGGCAAGCACCAGCGGCCTAGTACATCCTGGTTTTAGACAAACCAACACTGCAGGAACACTTGGTGACGTGGTGAGTCCCATAAGTGCAGTTCAAGCTGGAGCAGTGGCTAGAACAAGTAGTGTCCAACAGCCACCAATAATTTAAATACAGGCTCGTAGAGTCCATAGTGCCCTTCCTGATGTGCTTGCAAATCCTGAATGGCAGCCCACAAATTCTGCAGTGCCCGTACTTCCCCCATTCACTGGCCAACCCAGAATTTAGGTGGAAACAACAGGTTTAACACCCCTTGGTTTTTTTTAGCTGTTTTTCACAGAAGATCTGTACAGATCTATTGTGGACCAAAGCAATTTATATGCCAATCAATATATCACCGCAAACCCATATTTGACCCTTGCCAGACAATTTGCATGGAAAACTATTACAGTTTCCAAATTTAAAACGTTTCTGAGCCTATCCCTCAACATGGGTATGACTAAAAAGAATGAGTTGCGGTCATATTGGTGCACTGACCCAATTCATCATATGGCCGTGTTCTCTGCTGCCATGGCCAGGACTAGATACAAGCAAATATTGCGGTTTATGTACTTCAACGACAATGAACTCTGTGGTCCTTGGGGTGACCCTGGATATGATTGGCTCCACAAAATTCGGCCCCTCGTAAACCACTTTAACCAAAAGCAGCCTTGTATATGCCCCAAAAAGATGTTTGCATAGATGAGTCCCTGATTAAGTTTTCTGGTCGCCTTGTTTCCAAACAGTTTCTCCCCAGCAAGCGTGCCAAATATGGGTTCAAATATATAAGCTCTGTAACAGGAAAACAGGCTAAACATGGAATTTGCTGGTTCATGTGGAAAAAGATATTCCCCCCGACTGCCCAGACTACATAGGGAGCAGCGGGCATTGTTTAGGACTTGGTGTCACCCTTATTCCGAAAGGGGTACCATTTGTACGTGGACAATTATTACACGTGACACTTTTTAAACACCTTTTTGAATTTGGAATTGACGCATGTGGCACCGTGCGATCTAATTGCCGGGGCTTCCCCCAACAGCTTGTAAATACCCAACTTAGATGAAGGGAGAGAGCCTGCTTGAGGTGTAATGAATTGCTTGCAGTGAGTTGGAAGGACAAACAGAATGTTTTTGTTCTGTCTTCCATTCATGCAGACACAGCAGTCCAAACTGTAACGGTGACTGGCGTTGTTCAAAAGCCCCTCTGTGTCCACGACTACAACCTTAAAATGGGAGGGTGTACTTCAATGACCAGATGATGGGGCCGTACTTAGTTGCCCGTAAGGCCAGACGCTGGTACAAAAAAGTGTCTGTATATTTATTCCAGTTGGCTTTGTTCAATGCTTATGTACTATACAAACCTTCAGGAAGACGTGGATCCTTCTTAAAATTCCAGAAAGAGATCATCACAGACCTTTTGTATCCAGAAGGTGTTGTGGCCCAATTTCCCAATCCAGATGCAGTGAGTCGGCTGGATGAGAGGCATTTTCCAGATGACCTCCCTGGTACCCCTACCCAAAGAGCACCCCAAAAAAGATGTTGCATCTGTAGCAAACACGGATATAGGCATGACACCCCTTATTTTTGTCCCTCCTGTCCTGGCCAACCTGGTCTCTGTTTTTAATATTTATAATCTAACTTGAATTGCTCTTCTGAAACTGTTTTTTTAGTCATGTGACTGGCACAAAACCAAAGGGGCTGGCCAAACATGGACTCACACTGTAGACAGCATAAATCAGCAGAGTAATATAAGCCCCTCCCTAAGATCTTACCCTGTAGATGCCAAATAACAGGGAAAGAGCATGTGACCACACCACAATGCTGCAGGAATAAGGGAAAAAATAGTGGCATGATATTGATGTATGTGAAAGAATTATGATAATTAACTATTCTCTGTTTAGTATCACTTTAAAAATAATAATCTTAAAACACAAAACATAACCACTCCAGAGAATCAGTGTCAAACCTTGACAAAGTGACATTCATAAATTCAATATTTTTTTGACAAATCAGTTCCAAAAACAAAAAAGAGTCTAGAAATTCATATGCATAAAGTGATATTGATAATGCACTTCTAATTAAACCTTACAATCCATTTTGGGTACTCTCTTATCTTTGGGGTTACACCCTCACTACAAAGGTCTAAAGAATCTCTTTAAATCCTAGGGTCAAGCATAAGCATAATAAACAGCAAAAGTGCAGCGCTAATATAATATATGGAATAAAAAAAATGAATCTCACCAAGTGACATAAAAATAATCAGTGAACAAACATATTACAATTCAATCAATAATAAACAAAAACTTAAATCACAAGTGCATGTGAAAAAAATTATTGAGAAAGAAATTCAAAAGTTCTTGATAAATCCACGAGAAAATAAAGAACACCCATCCAGGAAAAGGTGTGACAAAGGTGCCTATAAATGATCCACCAAAGCGTGTGTGAGTAGAATCCGCTTACCGGACGGCGATGACTGCTATTACGGCAGTCTCGCCCAGCATAGGGATTATGGTCTCCCAAAACCAGGGGTACAATGCAGGATCGGTGGTTCTAACAATCCATCAAAACCGGAAATACAAAAGAGAACACTTCCATAGCGCAATATTGTATGATAAAAGAGATTTAATAGTAAACAAAGGAATCACACTTACAATATAGCAGAAGGTATGCAGCATATGAATTATCTAGCAGAGCGGAGGCGTCTCGGTGTACCGCGATTCACTTCCTGTATTCAAGCCCATCCGAGAACGTGATGAAGTCACCGTCGTAGGCACCATCGTAGGAGCCTACGACGGTGACGTCATCACGTTCTCGGATGGGCTTGAATACAGGAAGTGAATCGCGGTACACGGAGACGCCTCCGCTCTGCTAGATAATTCATATGCTGCATACCTTCTGCTATATTGTAAGTGTGATTCCTTTGTTTACTATTAAATCTCTTTTATCATACAATATTGCGCTATGGAAGTGTTCTCTTTTGTATTTCCGGTTTTGATGGATTGTTAGAACCACCGATCCTGCATTGTACCCCTGGTTTTGGGAGACCATAATCCCTATGCTGGGCGAGACTGCTGTAATAGCAGTCATCGCCGTCCGGTAAGCGGATTCTACTCACACACGCTTTGGTGGATCATTTATAGGCATCTTTGTCACACCTTTTCCTGGATGGGTGTTCTTTATTTTCTCGTGGATTTATCAAGAACTTTTGAATTTCTTTCTCAATAATTTTTTTCACATGCACTTGTGATTTAAGTTTTTGTTTATTATTGTTTGAATTGTAATATGTTTGTTCACTGATTATTTTTATGTCACTTGGTGAGATTCATTTTTTTTATTCCATATATTATATTAGCGCTGCACTTTTGCTGTTTATTATACTTTTGAGAGTCAGATACTGGACTTAGGGTGCTGGCAGCTTATTTCATTCATTTTTTATTTATTCTTTAATCCGAGCACAGCTTTTACCCTGTTTTGGCTTTTCTTTTCTATATTCAAGCATAAGCATTCCTTAAGTGATCAAATCAATTAGGCATATACCAGGCAGATCAGAAAAACAAAAGGAAACACACGGTGCACTTTGTAGAAAACAGTTAAGAGCTGTGGAAATGTGTAATACATTCCCCCAAAAGCTGGTACTGCCCAGCTCAGTAGGTTTAAAAAAAAAAAAGGCCTGGATTCCTTCCTAAATGTACATATAACAACTGCATACTAACATTTATAGTTGGATGCAGGGAATATCCAATTGCCTCTTGGGGAAGCAGGAAGGATTTTTTCCCTTAAGCCGCGTACACATGAGCTTTTCATCATCTATTCCGATCATGTGTATGCCTCATTGGACTTTTTTCGAAAATTCTGACGGACCTAGAAATGGAACATGTTCTAAATATTTCCAACGGAACCAATTCCTATCTGGAAAACCGCTCGTCAGTATGCTGTTCCGACTGACCAAACAAGACGCATTCTGTGAAGCAAGTACGAGACAGAAGCTATTGGCTACTGGCTATTGAACTTCCTTTTTCTAGTCCCATCATAAGTGTTGTACGTCACCGCGTTCTTGACAGTAGGACTTTGGTCAGACTTTGGTTTGACCGTGTGTAGGCAAGACCGCTTGAATGGAATTCTGTCAGAGAAACCTTTAGAGTTTATTCCGACGGCAAAACCGGTCAAGTGTACAGAGCATTATTGGAGCAAATTGGATCATGCTTTGCTGGGTTTTTTTTGCCTTCCTCTGGATCAACTGTGAGTATAGGATTGTAATTTTTTTCCCTTTTATTGGTTGACCTAGATGTGTCTTTTATCAGCCAGACTATGTAACTGTGTAACAAAATAAAGGTAATACACTCAAATGTAGACAAGGTAATATCTCCCAACTAAAGTGCAAAGCATAAGAGAAGAAGTAGCTCCACACAATGAATGGAAAGTGAAAAAAGGGGGTATACTAAAACCAAGATAGACTAACAATAATAAATAAAATAAATAAAACAAGTGTAGAAAAAACACACACAATATCAACATCTACAACAAGTGTGTTGTGACACAATATAACAAGTCTTCTATATGGTGAAAAATAAAAATTAAGTGAAAAAAATATGTTATATAAAGACAGACTCAAAAAAGGGGGCTGTCCTAGGCTGACAAGACTGATGTGGAATTGTTGGAATTGTTGGAAACACTGTATAATGCAAAACTTCAATGAGAAACAATGCTAATAAAGTGCTATGGCAATAATATAAAGTGCAATATATCTATAAGGTGAAAATAGATAACGCAACTATATATAAATTTCAATAAATGTCCAATATGTGCAAAATAAAGTGCAATATCCTTGAAAACAATGTGATCCGACTCCAATGGAATGAAAAACACTCAGATCTTCATATTATAATTCATAAACAAATAAAAGTGCATGTGCAAGAAAAACGATCAGTGTCCAACCGAAGTGTGCCACTCATTTCCCCCAGCCTCTCACCTCTAGGAAAGACCCCTACGGGTCAAGTTGAGCTTGGATAGGCAGTAGAAATCAAATTCCCTGCAGTCGATCGATCTCCAGCAATCACCTCAGCAATCCCAGGATTTTTGGAGGGTGGCTTCAGTCTCCAGGCTCAGCAGATGGAGTGAGGGCACATAGTAAAGAAGAAGGATGGCTCCATTGTGTAGTAATTAAAATTATTTAATCAGAAAACACAAGTAGTAACTTACATTAAAATTCTCATAAAACGGCTGTAGAAAGGGTACTTTATTCTCCAAGAATTATGCCCCGTACACACGGTCGGATTTTCCGACGGGAAATGTGCGATCGGAGCGTGTTGTCGGAAAATCCGACCGTGTGTGGGCTCCATCAGACTTTTTCCATCGGATTTTCCGACACACAAAGTTTGAGAGCAGGCTATATAATTTTCCGACAACAAAATCCGATCGTGTCAATTCCGACCGTGTGTGGACAATTCCGACGCACAAAGTGCCACGCATGCTCAGAAGAAATTCCGAAACGGAACAGCTCGGTCTGGTAAAATTAGCGTTCGGAATGGATAGAGCACTTTGTTTAAAATTGTTTAATACAGCGCACTCTCTTCTTCTTTATAATGCTAGAAGAATTAAGTAGTTTTGCTGCTCATATTCACACAGACTTCTCACAAACTTATTTCTTTATTATTTATCGTGATTGCCTCAACATATTTTGATTTGTCACATCTGACAAAAATTTTTTTTTTTTTTATTTTTGTTTTGTATTTTTTTCAAGGCTGATGTTTTTTTTTTTTTTACTTCAGAATATTTTTGTGTGTGTTTTGTGTGTCAAGTTACCACAACACCATTATTATCTTGTATCATTTAATCTCAAGGAGATTGTTTGGTGTCTCTTGTTAATTTCACATTGTATATTTGAAATGTACCTGCCTCTTCACAAACAAACTGTCCTTTTTGAAGTAAACACACATAGGTGAGTATGATTGTAACAAAAATTCCTTTATTAAGGGCTCAGAACCAAACAAAGAGGGAGGCAACGCTGGAGAAACATCAGAAATTGGTGAAGCCTTTGACCCCCAGGGCAGACATCAATTCTTTTACAGCAAAATTGGTGGCCTGAGGAGTCCATATGTAAGGGAGTGCAGTCTGGTCCAGAAGTTCCAGAGATCATGAAAGCAGCAGATGACATGTATGTCCCCAGGCTGTGGTACTACAAGAGGCTGCATATTTTGCCAGACCAGACTGAACCCAGGGTCATCACTCTCTGGTCTTTCTTCCGTGCTTCCTTCCACGCTGTGGCTCTGGTGTTGGAGATGTGGCAGGAGGAGGAGTAGGACCTGGAGGAGGAGGAGTAGTAGGACCTGGAAGAGGAGGAGGACTATGTGTGAGGTCACAAATGTGGGTTGCACATGTGATTTGGCCCCTCAAGCCCTTATTTAGAGCTTCCAAAATTAAAAACTCACATAGGAGTCGTTGGCCCTCCTCCATCTGCATCATTTTGCATGCAGTTAGGCCAGCAAAGTCCACACTGTGGGGTGTTCTGAGAGCCTCAGTAGCCTTCCTAAATTGGCCTATGGCAGCCTCCTCCAGGTTACTCCTCTTCCTGCCACTTTGTCTTTGAAGGTGGAGAGTAGGGACCTGGGTATCAGGCAGCCTGATTGGCCCGGCCACCTCCTGGCTGAGACTTCCCTGTGTATGAAAAAGGGATATCGTTTTAGTTTTTGCTTCATCAATCACAATCCTAAATTAGTACTCCAAACTAACATCTAGTTAACATCATTGATTGGACAACCAGCAATATTTAGAAGAATGCTATACCTGACTCAAGCTGGGCTCCTCCACATGTTGCTGCCTGGAAGGCCCAGGTTGGGCGTCAGAAGCCTCAGCTGGGGGGGAAGGAAGCGTGGAAGGAAGAGTGGAGAGTGCTGGCCTGGGTTCAGTCTGGCTTGCCAGAAAATGCAGTCTGTCATAGTATCACAGCCTGGGGACATAAATGTCATCTGCAGCTCCTGATCTCTGGGAATCCTGGAACTTCTTGTGCTCAGGCCACCAATTAGGATCTTCAAATAGATGATGTCTGCCGTGGGGATCACGTGTTCACAAATTCCAACAAATTATTCAGAGCTGCCTTCCTCTTTGTTTGGTTCTTATATTCAGGGTGGTTTATCTGCCATAGACAAGGCAGCTCCCTGAACATATAAATGAAGATTAGCATAAAGTCCTGATCATTCAAGATGTCCATTGTAACTGCAAGACACAATACAAGACAAATCCTAATGTCAGTCTAAAGTTTTCTAAACCTGTGCAAATACAGGCCTCAATCTAGAAGCAGTATAGGCCCTATGTTAAATCTTACCTTCGCTATCACGATCGGCACCTCCGTTACTCCTTATTCAGCTCACAGATCGTACGTACTACGCACGCGTGTTACGCTTTATAGACACTGCGCATGTGTGAAACTCCGCCCGCCCCTGACGTTCTTTCTAGTCTATTCCCCGCCCCTTCTCGTTCAGCGCAGTGGGGGAAGAGCACATGGCGGAGACACAGCAGGTGTCTGATAATTACACCAACGAGGTAGAGGAGAAGGAAAGCCCGAAGCCTGAAACGTCCAGATCCAGAAGGAGACGATTTAAGGCATCAAATATATCCTTTGGGGAGATGTTGGAGATGGTGGACATCCTGAAGAAGGCCAACTATGATGGGAAGTATGGACCTTACCCCAACCCCAATGTCAGAAAGGCCAAGATAATGGCGAAAGTGGTCAAGAGTCTGCACAGGAATTTCGGGGTGCGACGATCGAAAGATCAGCTCAGGAAGCGGTGGTCGGACATGAAATTAAGAGAGCATGAGCAGTACGGAAGGATCCGGAGAGTGCTGCAAAAAAGTAAGTAGTTGTCCTGTGTTCCTATTCTTTATTTTTCTTACGTTCGTGCTGCTCCATGTGCTTTTCTTAACTGTTGTACAGTTTAAAATGGCAACTTTCATGTTCATGGGCACATTATTCGTTCGTATAAAACATTGTTTGTTTGGCCTAGAACACACCATTGTTTTGGCCATATGCATTTGCCAACATTTTTTATGGCCTACTTGTCTTAAAATAATTTGGTTGTGTAGATGGGTTTGCAACTAGAATGAAATGCAAACTAGATTTTGTGTAAGGAAAGGACACTCAGCAGCAGTTTACACATCTGGACGCTGGAGCACTATTGTGGGACACCAGAAGACCCTTTTTATTAGGGGGCCCCACACAGGTGCTCCAGTGTATACTATAGGGGCTTTTGTGAAGCTTGTACTAAACAGGTAAAGTATTGAAGCTTGACAAAAGACAATAAAAATTCTACATCTGGGAACTCTGCCAAAACAGACTTTTGTATTTGTAATTGTACACCACTTCCAAGCAATGTTTCATATTCCTATTTCTGTAATCAAATATCTGTGTGCTAAGTATACCTTTTTTTTTTTAACATAGGGGATAAAAGACTCGGAGGACACCCCTCATGCTAGGAGACCAGAGACCCCCCACCTCATGAAAAAGTGGAGACCCACCCAAGCCAAGCAGAGCAGGAGGAGGAAGGAGATGTGGTGGAAATTGTCACCACAACAGGTGAATGTCTGCAACCACAGGCTCAGGTAAGAGATAGATGCCGGCATATTTATAATACATAGTGTGTTTTTGTTTCTATCATTTTAGGGGATTGTGATGTTGTGGATCCAGGGCATTTCACCTCAGAAAGTGCACAGATCCTGATCGGGGAGATCGTGGGGTGTAATAGGGACTTGGAAAACATCCAGAAAAGCATCAATAATGTTAAAAAAAAATGAAGAACATCATTGATGTTTTAGGGAGAGTTTAAAACCAATCAAAATCCCTTTGTTTTTTGTGCTTTTTGTGAGCTAAAAAATTTTACCATTTTTTGACATATTTGCGAAAAGCCAAATTTTGAAGATGCACACAGTGTGTCAACATATGCTATCTGCCATCACGGGAGATCAATGTATGCGTTTTGGGGGTGCAACCCCTTCCTCGATAATGAAGTAGCTGTGAGGAAGGGGTTGCACCCACAAAACATGTCCCTTGATCTCCTGTGATGGCAGCTAGCACATGTTGACATTCGACAATTTGTGTGCATCTTCAAAATTTGGCTTTTCTAGGGGTGACTTCACCCTATCTGAATGCAATATCAAACACAGTTTGTAAATACTCATGTCTGATATTACCTTCAAGTTCTACCAAATGTGAACTTTGTAAGTTCAAGATTTGTGTCTTTCTTGTTGGTTTTAAACATGCCTGTTTTATCTTAAATGGACATTTCTACTTTTTCTAATGTGACCGCAAAAATTGTTATACAACAAACATGTTGGTTTGTTTTAAAAACCTTTTCTAAATGCATATGTGATTGTGCTGGTGTTAAAAAGATTGATAATCAAGAATGTGTGGATTATTGTTTCAACGCTCCAAAACTTTTGTTGTGCTCTAATTGGTGTTTTCAGTGACAATGGGGATTACTTCCTAAGGGAAAATCCACTTTGCACTATAAGTGCAGTTTCAAGTGCACTTGTAGTGCAAAGTGTCTTTGCCTTTAGTAAATAACACCCAATAATGCTTTGTAATGTTACACAATCACGCCATTTTCAGGACTCACCACATTTATGTCAGGGTCAGCTAAAAGAAACACAAGCAGTAAATGTCACCAAAGATTTTAGTAGTTAAATTTTTTTTATTTGAAAAAGGTTTCAGACATTGTCTGGCATATTGATAGCCCCCCTACCAGCAAAGTATTCAAGGTATCTTAGCCGGACATCACGGGCACTCAGGGGGGGCAAGCCAGGACGGCCACTTTCAAGCGCCATCAGGGTTGGTTCATTTTGAATTCCAGCCTCAGGCCCAACTGAGCCAGCATAGTTAGCAGAATGTTGCCGTAAAAAGTTGTGTAGAACACAGCACACCAGGATGATGTGATTCAGTTTGTACTCCGCCTTGTGTATGGGTGTAAGAAATAGGCGAAACCAGCTGGCCATGATTCCAAATGTGTTCTCCACTACTCTTCTGGCTCTGGCCATCCGGTAATTAAAAACCCTCTGGTCCGGGGTGAGGGTCCTCATCGGGAATGGCCACATAAGATGGTCCTCCAGCGCAAACGCTTCATCCGCTACGCAGACGAATGGGAGTCTTTCCACATTGTCTTCTGGAGGTGGCAAGTCCAACCTACCATTCTGGAGATGCCTGTAGAACTCCGTCTGGGTGATGACTCCACCATCGGACATCCGGCCATTCTTCCCCACGTCCACATACAGGAACTCCTAAGTAGCCGACACCACCGCCAACATCACAATACTATAGAACCCCTTATAGTTGAAATAGTATGACCCCGAGTTGGGTGATGGGATGATGTGGACGTGTTTCCCATCAATTGCACCTCCGCAGTTAGGGAAGTCCCACCACTGGGAAAAGTGGGAGGCCACAGTCTGCCATTCCTGTGGTGTGGAAGGAAACTGTGGAGTCAAACAAAAAAAAATTAGTCATTTTGCACATAAACAGGGAAAGCAGATTAGACACAAGCATTCTTGTCCAACATCAAGATAACATTTATTTGAGGGAGTTTTTAAAGACCAAAGTATAAGGTCCACCTAGTAGATCCCCCCCCCTCTCATGAGCCATTTCTAACATTTTAGGGAGGGAGCTCTTGGACAGGTAACCCTCTCCACTTCATTGAGAGATGAATGCCTAAATAATGTGTGTTACTTTGGCCAGCGCCTCCTTACTTACACTATTGACAGCCCACTGGACAGGTAAGAAGTGTCATAACACAAAGATATAAATACACATTGTACACATTTTAGCACATTTGGAAATTCTGCTATTACCTATCAAGATAATAATAGGATACAAAAACTTTAAACAGTACCATTTGAAAGTATTCAGGCATGCACTTGCACTACATGATTTGGGGAATTCATCCATAAATCTGACCACAAAAGACATGGGTATAGTGTGTATGGGTTTGGCAAAGTCAGCAGATAGATGACTGAGGATAGATAGAGAATTGGTATCAGCTGACTTAGCAGTTGGGGGGAGGGAGGGTTCCAAATGATTTGGGGACCCCCCCAAAAAAGCCTCAGGCACTCTGCCTGAATTTAAAGCACAAATCACATTTAAAAACATTTTAGGGGGTGTTTGGGGTAAAGCACTACTATGTAGCCTATAAAATACATTGTTAAGTGACTACATGAGGTAAATTTAGGGACAGGAGACCATGCTGGGGAGGTAAGTGAAGGCAAATATGTATGAAGGACAAAAAAAATTACATAAAAATCCAGCATGAATGAGGATAAAGGGGACATTCACAGCATATTACAAACATGGTAATTAGGGAATGAGGAAAGAAATACAATATATTATCAAACATTGAATACAATAAAATGTGATATAAAAGGATACAAATCTTACCTTAATATACTCCTTCTGCAGGACCTGGATGATGGCAGAACAGGTCTCTGGGATAATGCTCCCTAGAGCCTGGGGGGAGATGCCTGTTGAGAACTTCAAGTCCTGCAGACTTCTCCCCGTCGCCAAGTACCGCAGGGTGGCTACTAGCCTCTGCTTCAGAGTGATGGCTTGCCTAATGCTGGTATCCTGCCTGCTGATATAAATATAATATAATAATATAAATATGAAATACGGGGTCCGTCATCCGGAGAAAGTTCCTGAAATCATCAGGATTATTCTCACGGATCTCACGGAGCAAAGGCATATGACAGAACTGGTCACCCTGAAGCAACCAATTCTTGGTCCATGAACTCCTCCCCACCCTATTCATGGACTGGACTTGTGTCAAGGTAAGGACCCCAACACCAAGCCCCCGCACAGCACGAACTCTACGAGGAGTATGTATACGCAACATGGCTAGAAAACGGTCGGCTACTCAGAACGAAGTAACAGAACACACCGAAGAACAGCCTGTGAAGAGCGACCTGAAAAACAGTAACGAATGAACAATTACACAATGACAAGAGTCATGCGTAACTCGCTGCATGCACTGAAGAGCAGATACAAACCCAAAAGCACAAACTGAACAGCAGAAAACGATCTGAAAACCACGAGTCTGAAAAAGCGCAAATCATCTCTCACCAAACTTTTACTAACACAAGATTAGCAAAAGGAGCCCAAAGGGTGCCGCGCTTGGTTCTGAACTGGCCTTTTCTAGTCTCGTCGTACGTGGTGTACGTCACTGCGTTCTTGGCGATCAGAAATTCCGACAACTTTGTGCGACCGTGTGTACACAAAACAAGTTTGAGCCAACATCCGTCGGAAAAAATCCATGGATTTTGTTGTCGGAATGTCTGATCAATGTCCAATCGTGTGTACGGGGCATTGGACTGAGAAGGAATGTTGTCATCGAAGAACACAATATTGAAAAGGGAGTGTATCAAATTAACTGTATGCAAAGGCACTGCAAAATATATTCCCATGGGCAATAGGTTTAAAAAGCATAAAATGGGACTCACATCCAAAGTTTAATTAGCTATAAATAATAAGAAAAGAACATTTAAAAATATAAAAATGAATGAACACTAGGGATGGGTGCAGTTTGGCCCAATCATAAGTTCAGGCCAAACTTTCGATGTTCGGACGTTCGATGAACAGCTGAACAAACGAGTTGGTCGACCATTTGTTCAGCCCCCCGAACCGACCACAATGCGGTGCTGAACAGTGCATTATGGAGAGAGATAGAATAGGGCTCTGTTCAGTGCTATTAGTTAGTTAGTGTGCTATACTGTGCTATTTTGCTTCAATTGTTAGTGTATAATATTAGTTTAGTATTAGTTAGTCTAGGGATAGTGTGAGTGTTGTGAGGAGGACCTTCATTCAGCTTTTCATAGTGTGCAGCTAGAGTAGGGACAGCTCAGATAGTTTCACTCTAGAGACCGTGTCATTCATACATACAGTGTAGTCAGCGTAGCCATATGCTTTTCCAAAAACTTAAAATTTTCCCAAATGGAAACCCTCAGAGACCCCGCAGGTAGATACCTATTAGTAAAAGGATCCAGAGACGGTACAATTACCTCGCTTATTATACACCAAATAAAGGCCAAGCAGCCTTCTTCTCCTCCATGATGTCTTCCCTGGGTCCACATCTGGAGGGGAAGATAATTTTGGGAGGAGACACAAATCTTGCTTTTGACCAAACCTTGGGTAAATCCGGAAAATGTCTCCCTTGAACAAAAAACCCCCTAAACAGAGCACTAAAATAGCCTTCACACTGTGTTCCTTGGGTCTTATCGAAATCTGGAGGGAACTCAATCCCCGCACTAAAGACTAAACCCACTACTCGGCCCAACATAAGATTTACTTACTTTACTTAGAGTAAATCTTTCTTTAATCCTCCAACATACCACTTGCCACAAAAACTATCATTAGGGACACACCCTTATCTGACCACTCTATGGTTCTTTTAATCCTACAAGCGTCCAACTCTAATAAAAAATTTACATGGTGCCTCAACGAGGCTCTTCTAAGCAACCCAGTTCAATGCTCAATCCTCGCAAAAGACATTTAGGAACATTTCCAATTAAACGACAAAGATTCCATCACTTCAGAAACCTTATGGGCAGCCCATAAGGTTGTAACGAGAGGGAAGATCATCCAAACCACTTCTCGCCTTAAACAAGAACACAGAGCAACCCTAGCCAAACTAACTACAGAGTTCCACTCATTGAGCAAAACCCACAAACACAACCCTACTAGAGTGTCCTTAGACCATCTAGAAACAGCCCAGACAGCTCTAAACCTAGCCCTAACCACAGAAGCGGAGAAACACCTCAGATGGTCCGGAGCCCGGTTCTATTCCCAGAGAGACAGGATCAGTGATAAATTAGCAGCCAAACTATCTCCTAAACCTCAATCTCTGGCTTTCCCTAAAATACACATGTCGACAGGAGATTTAACGCAAAACCTACAACTCATCATGTAATCTTTCCATGAGTTCTTCACAGACCTTTACAAAGATAAGAAACCTAGCACACAACCTCACCTTGATGGTTTCCTCAACACCATATCCCTTCCAAAATTGTCAATGGAAACACTCTGACCTACTGGAAAAAACGATTACTGAAGTGTAAGCCATGGAGGTGATAAAACATCTTAAACAAAACTCTGCCCAGGGACCTGATGGCTTTTTGGTCTGTTACTATAAAAAATTTGCTACTACGTTAGCTCCCTATATGATTCATTAACTCGCTTAGGTCAGGATCTCCCCTGGATAAAGTCTTAAATTTGGCATATATCTCAGTATTACCCAAACCTGGTAAGGATCCAAGCCTAGTTAGCAATTACTGTCCAATTTCATTAATAAACAATGACCTCAAAATCTTGACAAAAATACTAGCTAATAGACTATCATCTTGTATCGCTCAATATGTCCATAAGGACAGGCAGGCTTTATCCTGGGGATAAAAGGACCAGACCAGATAAGAAGGGCTATCATTTCACTACTCAATTCCCATTAGGATGGCAGTCTCCTCCAGGAAGGCTTTTTACTGTCTATCGACCTCCAAAATGCCTTCAATACAGTCACATGGCCTTACCTGTTTAATGTGCTAGAGAGATGGGGCTTTGGCCCCAATTTTCTGGGCAGTCTCTTCTCCCTGTACTCTAACCCCAGTGCTTAGGTAAGACTCCAAGGTTGCTACTCAGATCCCCTTGACGTTGAAAAAGGCACCAGACAAGGCTGTCCGCTTTCACCCCTTCTTTTTGCTATAGCTATTGAAACCTTGGCCATTGTGATCAGAACCCACCCTGACATTAAGGGAGTATTCTGCGGACCCCAAGAACACAAATGTGCTCTGTTCGCAGACAATCTCTTTTCCATTTACCTGGTGCTCCTCCTATATCCTGTACATAGGTGTCAACCTAACCTCCAAGTTGGACTCATTATACCCCTCCAACTAACCGCCTATGTTCCAAAAACTGTTATCAGACCTCTCTACATGGTCTAAACATAACCTATCATGGCTAGGCTGCATTAAAGCTATCAAAATGAAACTCCTTCCATGCCTTTTATACCTCTTCAGATCACTTCTCATCTCGATTAGGAAATCACAACTGCTGAATTTTCAATCAAAACTTTTGAAATTTATCTGGGGACCTAAGGGCAGAAGATGCTCTAAAAACATCCTATTCAGACTTAAGACGGAATGGGGACTTGCCCTCCCCAACATTTGTTGGTACTACCAAGCAGCCTAACTTGCCCAGATCTCCATTGCATACTTACGTGACTCGAAACCCGACTGGGTGTCAATGGAGGGGCAAGCAGTTCCCCATCATACAATCAATTTTCTATTGTGGTCCCCCACAAAACTCATACCTTATATCCTGGCTCCTACCCTATCACACTCACTTGCCCTGTGTAATCACATGCACAAGCACCCCTCATTGATTTCGACCCTACGCCCCCTAACGCATTTGTTCCACAATCCTAATTATCCTCCAGGAATGAACTTCCTAGCCTTTCGTTGGTGGCTCAACAAAGGTTTAATTAGAATAGGGAACTTCTTCACTTCTACAGGAGCCATTTCAATCGGATATTGTACAAACAAACTGGAAATGCCTACCTCATAAAGGTTCAGATATACACAAATTTTCCACTATCTTCAATATATCTGGCCTAATAAGCTGGACCCTCCCAGGGTCACAGCTTATGCATCTTGGTGCTCGAACATCATGGATCAGAGGGGGTATATCCATCATTTACTCTTCTTTAGCTTCATCCCTGTCCAAACCTTTTTATGCCCAACCATGGGGAAATGACCTCAATATAGAATGGGAGCCTGAGAAATGGAACGTCTGCTTCCAATGTTCCTTTAAAGGCATATTAAACATTTCCCTGATTGAGACCAGTCTCAAAATATTTACATGTTGATATAGAGTTTTCTTATTGCCTTGCCAAGATCTACCCAGATGCTTCTCTGTTGTGTTTTAGAGGCTGCCACCATTTGGGAACACTTTTCCACATATGGTGGACCTGCCCAAGAATACGAAGTCTCTGGATAAAACTTTTCTCTCTAATACGCAAGGTTATGAATATTCAGGTTCCCCAAACCCCAGACATAGCACTCCTTAACCTCAAGGTGGAGAAAGTAGACAAATATACACAAGCGCTGATCTTCTATATCCTTTTAGGAACCAAAATTACTATAGCATCACATTGGAAAAAAACTCAGTCCCAGTCTCAGCCGTGAAGCACAAAATCTCCTGGATTATGGTGCAGGAGAAAATAGTAAGTATTCTCCAAGTCAGAATTTATATTTTCAAACTCATCTGGGGACCCTCGGCTACACATTTTCATGTCCCTCTATACCCTGGATCTACCCCTCCTAATGGTCTTACTTCTAGGTGACTCATCTAATCCTCCTTATTCCTCCCCCACTCCCACCTTACTTCTTCCTTGCTTTGATGTTTCTTTACTCTCCTCTCCCTCTTCTTGCCCATCCTCTTCTAGGCCATAGCTAGAATTACATGACATGGCTGGCTCCTGCTTTTTTTTTTCTCTGGCATGTTGGTGCACAGTTGGAATCTCTGTTTATAAGTTCAGTCTACCCGGAATATCTACCTGCATCCCTGATTAGCCATACCTATACTATTGTTTCCATGTTATATCCCAGTTAAATTACTTGTATTACACAGTAGTAATACAATAAGGCCCTAGGATATGTAACAACTTCAAACACTTACCTCCCCGCTATCTGGGAAGGGTCTTATAGCAGTATTAAAGGTATGAGGTGGCTGAGATCCCCCATCCACAGTGTGATCCCATAAGGGGTGGCTGGTGGGTCCCTCACCAATCCTTTTATCTTCTGCAAGCTAAGAGGTACTGTTGTGACAAGCCTATACTGTTATAAATTCATGTTATGGTTTTCCCAACAAAGCCTAACCATATCCAGGCTGAGACCAGTCAATGTTGGATGTATTCATTTAATCACCCATGATACACTAACTATTGTGATACTTGTGTTTGCACTTTGCTCTCCTGATGTCTTACAGGCTGTGTTGGCCAAGATATGATTTTGTTTTCAGAAAGTTTTTTTGATTGTATCTTGTATTTTTGAACTGTTAAAAAACAATAAACATTATTGAATGAAAAAATAAAATAAAAGGTAAAATAAATAATAATAAAAAAAAATTAAATGTGCCCCGTCCTATCGAGCTTGTGTACAGAAGCGAATGCATACATGAGTAGCACCTCTGTAACACAAAACATTAAACCTGTAGAATTTTTTTAAACGTTGCATATGGAGATTTTTAAGGGTAAAAGTTTGTCCCCATTCCAGGAGCGGGCGCAACATTGAAGCGTGACATATTGGGTATCCATTTACTTGGTGTAACATCATCTTTCACAATATGAAAAAAATTGGGCTAACTTTACCGTTGTCTTACTTTTTAATTTAAAAAAGTGTATTTTTTCCCAAAAAGTGCGCTTGTAAGACCGCTGCGCAAATACGATGTGACACAAAGTATTGCAACGACCGCCATTTTATTCTCTAGGGTGTTAGAAAAAAAATATATGTATATATATATATATATATATATATATATATATATATATATATATATATATATATATATATATATATATATATATATAATGTTTGGGGGTTCTAAGTAATTTTCTAGCAAAAAAAACAGATTTTAACTTGTAAACAACAAGTTTGAAAAATAGGACTGGTCTTAAAGTGGTTAATGCATTGTAAGTTACCTAAAATAAATTCACCAAAAACAAATAGACTGTTCACTTTACAAGGAAATTTCCCCAGAGCTTAGTGCCTGAGGAAGCTCTATTAATATCCATCATCCAAATATATACAAGCATACATCCTTGTTTTTTTTTTCCTTGCTTGTGATTGGGTATTATTTACAAAGTGAAATTTCACTACATTCACTAAGCCCTTGGGTAGATTCCTTTGCTAAGTGCAATTGTGTTTGCAAAGTGAATGACCTATTTACCTTATGATCTGACACATGCTTATTTGTAACAAAAGATAGTCATGAACCAGTCCTTAGAAATGCATGATAATTGGGTTTGGGTTATATGTAACTATTTGTTCTTTCTGTGTATGCTTTTGCTTGGTGGGTTTACCACAGTGCCTTGAAAAAGTATTTATTACCTCTTGAAATTTTCCATATTTTGTCATGTTACAACCAAAAACATAACTGTATTTTACTGGAATTTTATGTGATAGACCAACACAAAGTGGCACATAATTGTCAAGTGAAAGGTAAATGAGAAATGGTTTTCGTAATTTTTTTACAAATAAATATCTGAAAAGTGTGGCATGCATTTGTATTCAGCCCCGATTACTCCGATACCCCTAACTAAAGTCTAGTGGAGTCAATTGCCTTCAGAAGTCATCTAATTTGTAAAAAGAGTCTACCTGTGTGTGATTTAATCTCAGTATAAATACAGCTGTTCTGTGAAGCCCTCAGAGGTTTGTTAGAGAATCTTAGTGAACAAACAGCATCATGAAGGCCAAGGAACACACCAGACAGGTCAGGAATAAAGTTGTGGAGAAGTTGAAAGCAGGGTTGGGCTATAAAAAAATCCCAAGCTTTGAACATCTCAATGGAGCACTGGTCAATCCATCATCTGAAAATGGAAAGAGTATGGCACAACTGCAAACCTATCAAGACATGGCCGTCCACCTAAACTGACAGGCCGGGCAAGGAGAGCATTTATTAGAGAAGCAGCCAAGAGGCCCATGGTATCTCTGGAGGTGCTGCAGAGATCCACAGCTCAGGTGGGAGAATCTGTCCACAGGAAAACTATTAGTCGTGCACTCCACAAATCTGGCCTTTATGGAAGAGTGGCAAGAAGAAAGCCATTGTTAAAAGAAAGCCATAAGAAGTCCCATTTGCAGAAGCCATGTGGGGGACACAGCAAACATGTGAAAGAAGGTGCTCTGGTCAGATGAGACAAATATTTGTGGCCTAAAAGCAAAACGCTATGTGTTAGTTGAAAACTAACACAGCATATCAACCTGAACACACCATCCCCGCCGTGAAACATGGTAGTGGAAGCATCATGTTGTGCTTATCTTCAGCAGGGACAGGGAAGCTGGTCAGAGATGATGGGAAGAGGGATGGAGCTAAATACAGGGCAATCTTAGAAGAAAATTTGTTATGCCCCGTACACACGGTCGGACTTTGTTCGGACATTCCGACAACAAAATCCTAGGATTTTTTCCGACGGATGTTGGCTCAAACTTGTCTTGCATACACACGGTCACACAAAGTTGTCGGAAAATCTGATCATTCAGAACGCGGTGAGGTAAAACACGTACATCGGGACTATAAACGGGGCAGTGGCCAATAGCTTTCATCTCTTTATTTATTCTGAGCATGCGTGGCACTTTGTCCGTCGGATTTGTGTACACACGATCGGAATTTCCGACAACAGATTTTGTTGTCGGAAAATTTTATATCCTGCTCTCAAACTTTGTATGTCGGAAAATCCGATGGAAAATGTGTGATGGAGCCTACACATGGTCGGAATTTCCGACAACAAGGTCCTATCACACATTTTCCGTCGGAAAATCCGACCGTGTGTACGGGGCATTAGAGTCTGCAAGACTTGAGGCTGAGGCAGAGGTTCACCTTCCAGTAGGACAACAACCCTAGACACACAGCCAGAGCTACAATGGAATGGTTTAGACCAAAGCATATTCATGTGTTAGCATTGCCCAAAGTCCAGACCTAAATCCAATTGAGAATTTGTGGCAAGACTTGAAAATTGCTCCTAACAGACACTCTTGATCCAATATGACAGAGCTTGAGCTATTTTGCAAAGAAGAATGGGCAAAAATGTCACTCTCTAGATGTGCAAAGCTGGTAGAGAGATACCCAAAAAGACTTGCTGCTGTAATTGCAATGAAAGGTAGTTCTAAAAAGTATTGACTCTTCTTTCCATGAATCGCTTCAATCCCACAAGTTATAACAACATTGGGCTTTTTTTTTTTCTAGCTTTGTTTACCCTGTTGCTATGGGGTATTCTTTGTTCTTCCTCTTTCAGGTGCCACGGTGAGGTATGTCATATCCTATGGCACCTCTACTCCTGAGAAATGTTATCATCATTCCAAGGAGTCAGTGGGCACCGCCTGTTATCATTGCGTTATTTCCAAACAGGAAATGACGCAATGTAAGGCAGTGCTAAGCGCCATTTTGCCATCTATTGTCTAGCTTATATTTGGTTGCCATAACAATGGGGCGGGACCTTCCTACAAAGCCGCCGTTGTGATGGCAACCAGAGACACAATTGTTCCCAGCACCTTGTGTCTTATGCGCATGCGCGAGATCCGGAGATGCATGCTGGGTAACCAGCAGCACTGATTCATGGAAGAAAACACTTGTGGGCTTCACATGTCCACAACTAAGATGGGAGCATGCTGCAGGCAGACTATAAAAGTTTGCTTTTTCAAAAAATATGCTATAATACAGCGTCCAGTCATATATTGACCATTTGTAACATTAGGCTAAATGAACATCTCGAGTGTCTTTAAAAAAAATTAAAAAAATTACGGCTGGAGCTTTAATTGTAAAACAATGTGAAAACCATTTATTATTTCCCTTCCACTTCACGATTATGTGCCAATTTGTGTTGATCTCTCATATAAAATCCCAATTAAATACATTTACATTTTTGGTTGTAACATGGCAAAATGTGGAAAATTTCAAGGGGCATGAATACTTTTTCAAGGCACTGTATATAGTTTAAGTGGAACAGACAACATGCTGCTTCCATTCTGGTTTTATGTGAACATTCTGGGTTTAATTTTTTATGAAGGGGAATCATTTAAGAATGGCCAGGAAAACTATCCGGCATGGTTTCATTCATGCCAAACCACTATCATTGTTTACTTAGCTATTTAGCATCTTGCCTTCTCTTTGCTGTATGTTTTGTATTAAAAGTACTTTAGCCATATTATGTTCAGAAACACGAAAAATGTGCTTCTCTCAGCCCCGCTCTTCAGTAAAATGTGCTATTATCAACATTATTTAAATATTATAATCCAAAAAACAAGCACTGTTTTCCAAAGTTCTTAACAGAACCAAGGGTAGAAAAGAATAACCTTATACTATACTAAAACTGCAATAGGCAATGAAGATGTAAAGAGTTTACCATTGTTTTATATGCTTGTCAGTTAGTCTATTGCTTTGCATATTTGTTTATATGGCCAATAAACAATTGTCAGCTGTATCCAAGTTGATAGAGATGCTCATTCACTGATTATATGTGCTCAGGATCAATCAAATCTTTATGAGCTGAAGGTGATGTGAAATGAGATAGATCTAAAAAAAACAGGGAAGTTCACACAACAACTGCTGAACTTTTAAAACATGCTTTAATCAAGTATTAATATTGTATCTGTTAGTTTGCTTTACTTTCAAAATCATATGCAAGATTTAAACCTCATGTTAATGCAGTGACTTACAGAATAGCCTGGTCGACTGTTCAACCTACAAAGGAAGACTTTGGTGAACGGATGGATGGAGATTTAATGGGATGGATAGAAAAACTCAATTGATTTCTATTTGTAATATACCATTATCCAAATTGCCATCAGCCAGTAAATACGCCTGCTAAGGACTGTAAAATGTACTCAACTTAGTTAGAGGTTATAGCAGGAAGTGAACATTTAATATATAATATTTCAATCTACTAACTATTTACAGGAGGTTTACATGTTAAATAAGACTCATCATGAAAAGGCATAGCACTATCATCTCTGTATTTGTACTGCTAATTGGAAATCTCTTAGGCAGAGGTCAGACATATGTTTTTAGTATACAGCTGGCAGTTCAAGAGAATACTAGTACATTTATTCTAGTCGTATTTTATTAGTAAACCATCCAGTCACTGTAAAATGTATTATATATGTTTCTTGAGACAGGACTAAAAATGTACATCTGTTAATGTAGTCCTGTGTCTTCTTTAATTACGGAGTGGTGAATGTTCATTTAGTTTTGAACACCTGTCAGATCATTTGCCATAATTATAGTTCATGGGGTCCAATCTGTTATGCACATTAGCTCTCTGCAAATAGTAAATTGATGACTTTGGGTGGATTGCTGCACTCACTCCTGCTATCTCGTTCTCTGACACATACATTCAAGGCCCACCTAAAATGAGAATTTCATCCATGAAGTCTCAGCTGATTGTGTCCTTCCTATAATGTGTGTGTGTGTATATATAGATATATATCTATATCTATATATAGATAGATATAGATATATATCTAGATATAGATATAGATATATATCTGAAATTAAACCTGCTGAAGCTGAAATTCCTCCAGGAAAGTTAATTATTTAGGACTAGCTTTTTAAAAATATAACAAACAGATAAAGCATAACTCCTATTTTTATACAGATATAAATATTGATGAGCGGTAAGCAGTGAATAACCTTTTTAGTAATACAGGTCTGCTACTGAGAATCTTTTTCCTGAGAGAAATCCAGAAATACCTCAACATACAGTTTAGTTTAATAGTTTCTGCCAGAGCAATGGCTGCAAAGTTGGAGTAGACATTTTGGAATATCAATTTTAACATCGCATGATAATTGGGATCCCAAACCTAAGCTGTTCTCAATTAGTTGTACGTAAGAGCTAAATGGCCAGATTTGGCCAGTTTGCCTGCTTGTTTGAACCTCCATCCTGCAGCTGAAAGGCATTTTCTGCCCTCTTGTCAGACATTCATCTCTGGTGACCTCATTAACCAAATATGGTCATGACCATATTTGGTCAATGATGCCAGCCAGCATCCCCTATCAGTTTGTTGGCTTTCATCAATAGACAAGAGAGCTGTCACTTAGCAATAGGAGTGCGGTGAGAGAGGATGGCCATGGCTTGGATCATCGTGTCAGTGGGTCATTGGGGCTTCGGCCATAGTGATTGACGTAGGGTCCAGATCTCTGGGTAGCACTGGCATTGAATTTACAGTTATTTATTTATTTATAAAAAACTCTGTCCTGGTGTGTCTGTGTTTATTTACTTTAACATTTTTTTTGTGAATGAGTAACTAGGTGTACTGTGTGACTTTAACTCCTTCATGTGAGGGGACAGATACCAATGGGCCCTCTTATTTTGATGAGGGCTTTGAGATTTAGATAAGCCCCCCATGCAGATCCCCACTTCCATCAAGCCAAGGATGCAGGGATAAGGTCCTTGTGCCCATTAATATGGGGACAAGGTACCTTGCAGGAGGTCTTCCCTAGCAAGGTACCTTCCCAATGTTGTGGGTATATGACCTGATATTGGGGTGTATGTTCACTGTTTATCCCTTTTCTGCCCAGGCAAGCTGCTTTTCCAGATAAAGGTCTGATAGGGTTTGGGGGCACACCATTTTGTTTTGCTTTGCACCCCCTTTAAAAATTGATAATAAACCACATCTAGAATAAGGGTATGGTATGAATTTTGAGGGGACCCGAAAAAAAAGGGCATCCTGCAGAATTTTGTGATACCCAAAAAAAAGACATCCTCCACATGCCCCCTTTTTGTTCAGGTTTAAGGCACTCTCCAGGCATGTTATTTAAAGGGGTTTTATGTTTTTATCATTGCCCTTTAAGCTACATTAAAAGATCTGCTCCCTACTGAATAGTATTTCTCATAGTTTTTTTTTGCATTTGTACATGTCACCAATGGCAGTACCTGGCTGTCCATGCTCTATTTAACCAAAAGCTTGACCTTGAAAAAAAAATTGAAAATTGTAACCCCTGTAGACTTAAATAAAGTGTGGGTGCTATGTTAGGCATTTACGAATTTAAGGTTGTGTTTGAAAACCCTCCTGTAAACCAAACCCAGGCCAGTTTTTATGGTTTTATATATAAAGCAAACAAGGATTAGAAGTATTTAGCAACTAGTTCATTTTAGGTGGCCATACACTATACAATCTGATTGTACAATCTCCTTGAGATTTACCAAAACTATAAATTGGGAGGACACACCAGCTATCCGATCACTCTGTATCCAATCTGGCAGGCCCTTGCACTGCATAATTGATGGCAGATCTAAAGGAGATTGTACAATCAGATTGTATAGTGTATGCTGAGCTTTACAGAACCAGGACATGCTTCTCCTTTTTCAATATTACAGCTCTATCCATATAGGTTGTTATCTGATCTCTCATTTCATGCACTCTCCAAATGAACAGATCTATACAAGATGAATTTAAGACAAAAAAAATGTCTGTATTTAGTGAGACCAGTGATCACGGATTACTTGTATTAGAAAATGTGCACCTAGATGGGGTGGTTGGGATCTGTTGGAAGGTGGGAACGCAGCCACAGGTGTGTGCTAATGAGGTCAGTTGATGAATTCCTTCCAGTGTCTGACTTCTATGTCTAATATCTACATACCAGCAAGAGATGAAGCGTTCTGAGGAAATATAGCAAAAGTCAGCATTGCAAGGAATGGGGATCAAAATCAGCACTGGAGCTGTTAAAAGCTTGCTCTTTTTGGATTTACACTTTTTTCTCTATTTAATGACTTGCATGTGTGCAGAGTAAAATTATTTTGTATCAAAGTAGATTTAACCAAGATTGGAAGGTGTGCTAACGATACATTCCACTTATAAAATATTTTATTAATCGTCAAGAAAAAAAAAATTAAAATTGATTCTACATTTTATTTGACAATAGGAACACTATTTTGTACATTCATTTACTTTGCCCAAAAAATTGACTGCCATTTAATGTTGCAACATTTTTCACACCACTTTACAATATGATTAGAAGGGCCCTGCTCTAAAGAGCTTACAATCTAAAAGAGAAACACTTAAATTGGACACACCTAAATTTCATAGTGTACAGCAGGGTTAAAATAAGGTGAGCACTAACCATGTCAAACATTTTAGAGTATAACAAATCTCAGCACCCCCACCCCCCATCAAAAGTTTAAGTGCAGGATTAAACAAACAGAACAGACAAGATATAACATTTGAAAAAATAAAAGGCAGCGCAATAACTACACCCCTATAAATTCACACAGATACATTTCTGGTTAGAGTTAGCAGGAAGCTTAATTTTGATCAAAACCATTTATGAAACTAGATCAACATTAGGAGTTGTCTAACACGTGAGATTTGCATGTAACAATCAAAAAAGAAAGGTCAGCTAAAGATCACAAACAAGAAACCCATGGTCACACTGGACGAAGACACACAAAAATCCACTTTTGGGGGCCAAAATGCAAAACAATTACAGCAAACAGACAAAACATTCATCAAACCACAGCCGGTGTGGGTCATTATGCCCACTATAGTACCCTGCCCACAAATAATCTGGCCTCTTTTCAGGCAAAGCAAACCACACTAGTGAATGCCTTTATATAACATAGGTAGGATTGATACCTACACCCACCCAGTAAAGGACACACCCACCAGTGTAATTAATTTTGTCTCTTCATGTATGCCTCAAGTGTTCACACCTGTTGATCAGGAATGCACACACTTAGCAAATGAAAGAATGCATCAGCTATATAAGCATATGTATCTGTGCAGTGTATAATGGAAAATGTCCAAGTCTCGGGCCATGATTAGTGATACCAAAAACAAAACAATTCAAATTGTATGTTGTTGGGCATGTGAAGGATACAAAGCAGGAAATGTCAACTTTGCAAGGGCTCCTTCACACAAATTGTTAACAAACACATTCGTCATTAGCACCCAACATTTAAATATGGATGCAGGATCACACCATACTTATAAATCCACATATGACCAAAAAACTGTTATAGATTTGGTGTAAAACCCACACTCACTTTATTTATAATGTAATTTCTTTTGTTTCCATTGTGTGAAACACGTCAGAAATATAATACCTTGTGAAAAAGAAGCTATAACACCACAACAGAGGAAGAGCATACAAACTTCTAACCAGAAAGTGGCATGTTTAAGATTCAAACCAACAACCCTGGTGCTACAAGGCAGAAGTGCTAACCAGTTAGTCACTGTGCTTCCACATGCATGGAGTCTGCTTTTCTGTGGTGTTAAACAGCCCTAAGTCCCTGGGGTGCAAAAAGTTAATCAATGCAGATGTACTTTAGAAGTTCTGAGTGCCATTGACCAACCTGTTTCTGTGATATGCCATCTGGTTCCAAGGCTGATTACTGTCAGCATGCTGCTATAGGATCATCTCTAATTTTGGGGCTTTTTGTTTGGTAACGGGCTATAATTGGTGCTGGTGTGGAATTCACAAGGCTGCTTCTTGTCCTTCCCCATGGAACAAATATGGCAAGATTTGCAATAGTGGCGGAACCCTCCTACACATAACTACAACATTTATTTAGGCATTTACCTATAGGTGATGGAATTACATCAAGCAGGAGTTCTGTTTCTTGATTTATTCTGTGATATTTGGTGTTAATTGGTGTGGGAGTGTAAAGTAGTGGTATTACCCTCTGAAGTTTGGTAATGACATTTTGATTTATGATGCTGGTACACATATTACGTTTTTTTGTTGAAAATTATGATAATTTGGAAATACTAAACACAGAATTGGTACTCATTTCAAATTTGCATCAGCAATGGTATTGTGTGTGTTTGGGAAGACAGCTGTGGGAGTTATAGTTTAGGTTTATGTGAGATGGAGCGCAACAAGTGCATTATCTACCATTTACTTATCAGATGTCAAACAGCTAAGTCTCTGAGCATGCTCAGTTTATCCAGAGATATGGTTTAAATGGCAAAGTAGCTGAGCATGTTCAGTGTAACAAAATAATTACACAATGCACATGGCAGTATATATATATATATATATATATATATATATATATATATATATATATATACACACACAGTATCTCACAAAAGTAAGTACACCCCTCACACACTTGACACCATCTGAACCAAATAAGTTTATCTTGGTCTCATCAGACCACAGGACATGGTTCCAGTAATCCATGTCCTTAGTCTGCTTGTCTTCAGCAAACTGTTTGCAGGCTTTTTTGTGCATCATCTCTAGAAAAGGCTTCTTTCTAGGACGACAGCCATGCAGACCGATTTGATGCAGCGTGCAGCATATGGTCTGAGCACTGACAGGCTGACCCCCCAACCCCTTCAACCTCTGCAGCAATGCTGGCAGCACTTATACGTCTATTTCCCAAAGACAACCTCTGGATATAACCCTGAGCAAGCGCTCTCAACTTCTTTGGTCGACTATGGCGAGGCCTGTTCTGAGTGGAACCTGTCCTTTTAAACTGCTGTATGGTCTTGTGCTGCAGCTCAGTTTCAGGGTCTTGGCAATCTTCTGATAGCCTAGGCCATCTTTATGTAGAGCAACAATTCTTTTTTTCGGATCCTCAGAGAGTTCTTTGCCATGAGGTGCCATGTTGAACTTCCAGTGACCAGTATGAGAGAGAGAGCGATAACACCAAATTTACCACACCTGCATTTATACCTAAGACCTTGTAACACTAATGAGTCACATGACACCGGGGAGGATAAATGGCTAATTGGGCCCAATTTGGACATTTTCACTTAGGCTCCATTCACACTAGCGCGTTTTTTGATGCATTTTGCATTTTGCAGAAATGCACGGGAATTTTTTAACATGGGTTCCTATGGAACATGTTCACATCAATGCCTTTTTGTTTCTCTGCATTTTTGGAAAGGGTCAGGGACTTTTTTCATGCAAAATGCAGCGTTTTGCATGTAATAGAATTCAATGGACAAGCATCAAAAACGCAAGTGCATCGTTTTTGCAGCGTTTTTGATGCGTTTTTGGTGCGTTTTTGCCGTTTTTTTTTTTTTTTTTTTTTATTTTTTAATTTTTTTTAAGACTGTAAAAAAAACTGTAAAAAAAAAAAAAAAAAACGCAAAACGCAAATCGCAGCAAAATCGCGGCAAAATCGCGGCAAAAACGCTGCTCAAAAACATGGCAAGCATGAAAAAAAAACCTCCAAAAACGCTCAAAAGCAACATGCATAGATGTGAATCGAGCCTTAGGCTCGATTCACACAGGGGCAACACGACTTCAACGCAACTTTGCAACGCGACTTCAACACGACTTCAACACGACTTGTGGATCCGACTTTGCCCTGCGACATGTGTCCGACTTTCAATGAACGGGGATCCGACTTGGATCCCCGCCACTGTGTTTGGTATGAATCTTTAGGGGGAACTCTGCGCCAAATTTTAAATAAATAACCGGCATGGGTTCCCCCTCCAGGAGCATACCAGGCCCTTGGGTCTGGTATGGACCTTGAGGGGAACCCCCTACGCCGAAAAAACGGCGTGGGGGGTCCCCCCAATCCATACCAGACCCTTATCCGAGCACGCAGCCCGGCCGGACAGGAATGGGAGTGGGGACGAGCGAGCGCCCCCCCCCCTCCTGAACCGTACCAGGCCGCATGCCCTCAACATGGGGGGGGGTTGGTGCCTTGGGGAAGGGGGCGCGTTGCGGGCCCCCCCAAAGCACCTTGTCCCCATGTTGATGAGGACAAGGGCCTCTTCCCGACAACCCTGGCCGTTGGTTGTCGGGGTCTGCGGGCGGAGGGCTTATCGGAATCCGGGAGCCCCCTTTAATAAGGGGGCCCCCAGATCCCGGCCCCCCACCCTATGTGAATGAGTATGGGGTACATCGTACCCCTACCCATTCACCTAGGGAAAAAGTGTCAATTTAAAAAAAAAACACTACATAGATTTTTAAAGTATTTTATTAGACAGCTCCTGGGGTCTTCTTCCGACTTCGGGGGTCTCTCCGGTTCTTCTCCACGCTCTCCGGATCTTCCCCCGGGCTCCTCCGCTCTCTTCTGCCGCACTTTTGCTAAAGCGGAGGAGCCCGGTCTTCCGTCTTCTGCCCTCTTCTCTTCTTCTGATGTTGACACGACGCTCTCTCCGGCTAGAATGCTCTCTGTGCGCTCTTCTCTGACTTATATAGGCGGTGACCCCGCCCCCTTATGCCGTCACAGTCCCTGGGCATGCTGGGACTATGACTGCATAAGGGGGCGTGGTCATTGGGTGATGACCACGCCCCCTAAAACGTCACAGTCCCAGCATGCCCAGGGACTGTGACGGCATAAGGGGGCGTGGTCACCACCTATATAAGTCAGAGCGGAGCGCTCAGAGTGCATTCCAGCCCCAGAGAGCGTCGTGTCAACATCAGGAGAAGAGGGCAGAAGGCAGAAGATTGAAGACCGGGCTCCTTCGCTATAGCAAAAGAGCGGCAAAAGAGCAGAAAATAGCGGAGGAGCCCGGCAGAAGATCCGGAGAGCGCGGAGAAGAACCGGAGAGACCCCCGAAGAGAAGAAGGCAGCAGACCGGGCTCCTCCGCTATAGCAAAAGAGCAGAAAAAAAACGGAGGAGCCCGGCAGAACGCCCGGAGAGCGCGGAGAAGAACCGGAGAGACCCCCGAAGTCGGAAGAAGACCCCCGGAGCTGTCTAATAAATTACTTTAAAAATCTGTGTAGTGTTTTTTTTTAAATTGACACTTTCCCTAGGTGAATGGGTAGGGGTTCGATGTACCCCATACTCATTCACATAGGGTGGGGGGCCGGGATCTGGGGGCCCTCTTATTAAAGGGGGCTCCCGGATTCCGATAAGCCCACAGACCCCAACAACCAACGGCCAGGGTTGTCGGGAAGAGGCCCTTGTCCTCATCAACATGGGGACAAGGTGCTTTGGGGTGGGGGGGCCGCAGCGCGCCCCCTCCCCCAAGGCACCAACCCCCCCATGTTGAGGGCATGCGGCCTGGTACGGTTCAGGATGGGGGAGGCGCTCGCTCGTCCCCCACCCCCATTCCTGTCCGGCCGGGCTGCGCGCTCGGATAAGGGTCTGGTATGGATTGGGGGACCCCCCACGCTGTTTTTTCGGCGTAGGGGGTTCCCCTCAAGGTCCATACCAGACCCAAGGGCCTGGTATGCTCCTGGAGGGGGAACCCATGCCGGATTTTTATTTAAAATTTGGCGCGGAGTTCCCCTTCAAGATCATCTGAGCACAAGTCACATGCCGAAGTCGGATCATGCGAGACGGCGATCCGACTTTGATCCGACTTCAATGATAGTCAATAGGCTGAAGTCGGATCAAAGTCGGATCAAAGTAGTACAGGGAGTACGCTCTGAAGTCGGAGCGACTTCAGTAGTGTATATTAAGACGCTCCCATTAACTTAAATGTGAATCTCTTTCTGGGGCGACTTGAGGGCGTACAAGTCGGATCCCAAGTCGTCCCAGTGTGAACCGACCCTTAGTGGTGTACTCACTTTTGTTGCCAGTGGTTTAGACATTAATGGCTGTGTAAAAAACTGATGGTCACCAAGTTCACCCGCCCACACTTGAAGTTACCACCACTGCGCCTCAAAGCAAAATATTTCATTTATTGGTAGAGCTGCCACTTTAAATGATATCAAATGTGAACAGTATTTTAACCCTTATCAAATTAGAAAAGTGAGAAAAAATAGTGGCGCTTATATCACAATATTGTAATCATACATAAATGCTCAGTCCAACAAAATGTGAAAACAATAAATATTATCACCACGTGACAAGTGTGAAAATATATGGAAATAAATCCTATACTGCAAAAGTCCATAAACTTAATCCAGTGTTTTAGTGTAGTATCTTCATTATTCATCCACCACACCAATGTGCAAAGTGATTCCGCTCCCTTCAGAAAACGCACTCACCAAATTGATATGCCTCATACTATCGTGTTTGGCTGACACGCTTTAAACCACACAGAAAGGGTTAAGAAAATATCCAATATCCAACCGTGTATATATAGGATCTTTCCACATGTAAATAATAAAAAGTACTCCAATATTGTGATAACATAAAGCCAGTTTAATAAAACACTCTAAAATCTTTAACCATTACAATCACATTTAGTCAAATTCAAAGTAAGCAGAAATACTACAGCAAATCTTCCATAAACTTCTAAAGTTGTGTATTGCAGTCATGGCAGACCCGAGGTGTGCAGATGCTCTCTCGCTCTCACCCACTTTTCAGATTCGGATCTCCACACCCTGGTTCGGCGTATCAAGTCAAACGTTAGTGATGATTGCCGTACAGCCACGCCTCGACATGTTTCGTCACACAGATTTAATCATGGGGTTCTCCACCATTTTTTTTAAATTTGGCACAGGGTTCCCCTTAATTTCCATACCAGACCTGAAGGGCCTGGTATAGATTTTGGAGGGACCCCCACGCAATTTTTAAAAAAAATTAGTGTATTATGGTGGTCAGTGTAGTATGGTGGGTCAGTTAGTGTATTATAGTGGTTCAGTTAATGTAGTATGGCGGTCAGTTAGTGTAGTATGGTGGTTAGTTAGTGTAGTATGGTGGTCAGTGTAGTATGGCGGTCAGTTAGTGTAGTATGGTGGTTCAGTTAGTGTAGTATGGTGGTTCAGTTAGTGTAGTATAGTGGTCAGTTAGTGTAGTATGGCGATCAGTTAGTGTAGTATGGCGATCAGTTAGTGTAGTATGGCGATCTGTTAGCGTAGTATGGTGGTCAGTTAGTGTAGTACGGCGGTCAGTTAGTGTAGTATGGTGGTCAGTGTAGTATGGCGGTCAGTTAGTGTAGTATGGTGGTCAGTGTAGTATGGCAGTCAGTTAGTGTAGTATGGTGGTTCAGTTAGTGTAGTATGGTGGTCAGTTAGTGTAGTATGGCGGTCAGTTAGTGTAGTATGGTGGTTCAGTTAGTGTAGTATGGTGGTCAGTTAGTGTAGTATAGTAGTTCAGTTAGTGTAGTATGGTGGTTCAGTTAGTGTAGTATGGTGGTCAGTTAGTGTAAAATAGTGGTCAGTTAGTGTAGTATGGCGGCCAGTTAGTGTAGTATGGTCGTTCAGTTAGTGTAGTATGGTCGTTCAGTTAGTGTAGTATGGTGGTCAGTTAGTGTAGTATGGTGGTCAGTTAGTGTAGTATAGTGGTCAGTTAGTGTAGTATGGTGGTCAGTTAGTGTAGTATAGTGGTCAGTTAGTGTAGTATGGTGGTTCAGTTAGTGTAGTATGGTGGTCAGTGTAGTATAGTGGACAGTATAGCGGTCAGTGTAGTGTAGTATGGTGGTCAGTATAGTGTAGTGGACAGTATAGTATGGTGGTCAGTGTAGTGGACAGTATAGTGGTCAGTGTAGGGGTCAGTACAGTGGTCAGTGTAGTTCTCAGTGTAGTGGACAGTATAGTATAGTGGTCAGTGTAGTGTAGTGGACAGTATAGTTGTCAGTGTAGTGTAATGGACAGTAAAGTATAGTGGTCAGTGTAGTGTAGTGGACAGTATAGGATAGTGGTCAGTGTAGTGTGGTGGTCAGTGTAGTGTAGTGGACAGTATAGTATAGTGGTCAGTCTAGTGTGGTGGTCAGTGTAGTGGACAGTGTAGTGGTCAGTGTAGTGCTCAGTGTAGTGGACAGTATAGTATAGTGGTCAGTGTAGTGTGGTGGTCAGTGTAGTGGTCAGTGTAGTTCTCAGTGTAGTGGACAGTATAGTATAGTGGACAGTGTAGTGTAGTGGTCAGTGTAGTGGACAGTGTAGTGTAGTGGTCAGTTCAGTTCTCAGTGTAGTGGACAGTATAGTATAGTGGTCAGTGTAGTGTGTAACGGTCAGTAAAGAAATCAGGTTGGTCAGTGTTGAAATCAAGTAGGTTAGTGTAGTGGTCAGTATAGGAATCAGGTAGGTCAGTACTATTGTATTTGAAGGGACTTGGGGAGTGCTAAAAGTCCGCAGGTTAGGGGGCACAAATTATATGCCTTGCCCTATGCCTTGCCCCGGGTGCTGGCAACCCACGCTACGCCACTGCCTGGAAGGTAACAGTTACCAGGTGTATGGTATCTAAAAAATATTAACCAAACATAAGTAGCAGGGAAGTATGGGAAAGTCCGCTCGTGTGTACGCGGCATTAGTGTCCCATAGACTTTAACAGTGTTCCGCGGCTTTCGAATTTGCCGCAAACACCGCATAATGTTCGTTGTTCACCGAATGTCCGAACAACCAAAGTTCGGCCCGGAATTTATTATTGGTTAAAAGATAGTATTAATAAAAAGTTTTACTGTAGAATTGGAACCAGTGGTGAAGGGAAACATACAATGCGTAAATAATTTACATACATTGGACTATATAAACAAAATCAATATAAAGCATGTATGTTAACCACTGGGAATTAACTCCTAAGATTACATCATGCTGGTACTTAACCCCTTACAGACTCACAAAATGTTCCCAGGATACCTCCTCTTTGTGTTGGTGGGGATGTGGTCATGTTGGTACCATCTTCCACATTTTTTGGGCCTGCAAAAGCTTGACTAATTTCTGGCGAAAGACATTTCATATTATATCCACAATTACTGGAATACTGACTAAACCTGACCCAGCACTGGATCTTTTAATTGTAGGTATTGAGAGGTTCCCTAAGCAGTATCATATTATAGTAGTCCATATGCTTCAGGCAGCCTAAACGCTAAAAAAAATCACTTGCTATTAGAGCTGAATCATTGCATACATTTGAACAAGCTTGGAAATTTTTTGGGTTGACTGGATCCCTTCTTGATGTAACTGATTCGCTTGATTTAACTGTTGCCAAATTACTTTTTCTCTGTTTACTCTTGTTTAAATTTCATTTAGTCCATTACTATGCAGGGCTATTGTACGCTGAGATCCTTTTAGGACCTTACTTCCCTTGCTATAGATTCTCTTGTACTGTTAAACTTGATATCTGTACATATGTACTTACCTACGTGAATGCGCATTTGTTATACCTTGTCACTCTTTTATAAAATCAATAAAAGCTTATTGCTGAGAAAAAAAAATCTAAAGTGATTAGAACTCTAAATGAAACAGATTTATACAGATTATAATTAATAAATGTATATTTGGATTTATTAAATATATTATTTTACTCGAGCTGATTTACTAAAGAAGTACATTTTTTGCTTGGATCAGTGAAGCTACAATCAAGTTATGCACAAAGGAAATTCTTTATTTGTTTTAATTCCCCTTCACGTGATGGTGAAAACTTCAGTCCCACTAATATCCCATCTTTACATAAAAATGACAATGTTTAATAAATATGATTAGACACCAGACACCTCATTTAAAATATTTTATGTTATTGTTTTACTGACTACTATACCATTTCACTGCTACTTTTCACTACATTTCTCTTTGGTCTCTCAACTTGTGTGTTCATCATTGGAGTAATGCAACTGACAGGATTTTATATTAATCCTGACATAGCTAGTTGATATATACCAAAGTCCATGAGACTAATTTGTTCACAGATCATAGTATGCCCCATAATTTATTTTTCATTTTCTGTGCCACCAGTGAAACATTGTTCATCCATCAACATTCACAAGAAAACCTCTATGGTTTTATTGCAAACACATAAACTAAACTTATTGGTAAATGAAAAAAGAAGACAAATAAAATATCAATATGTAAGATAACCTTGCATAAAATTACTTTCTTACAATAAAATAGATCACATTTTGTCAAATATTGGTAATGCAGAAACCTTAAACCAACCTTTTGAGTGAATATTGTTGGCTGGAATTCCTTTTTGGGAGATCCCAGTCAGACAAAGATGTCTGGATAACTATTTCAGTTTAGCTATATTGTCTCATTGCTTCTTTCACATGAATAGAGCACACCAAGGATATGAAATGAAAAGAGGCTAATTAGCCAACTCATTCAAAGATTTGTGATTTATATACGGCACTTTAGGGTGTAGTTTGTCTATAATGATTTTAAAGCAGTGCATTCCTCTATGTAGTGAGAGATATCTAGATTATGAACTGAGCAGTCTCTGAGGAAGCTGGGTCACCAACGAAACTGGTTAGACATCAGTCTCTCTTCTCCCCTTTGATCCAGTGGTGGTGCTTTCCATATTTCTGTATGATGGGTGAACTTTTGCCCTTTTATCTGGAATAAGGCTTTTATTTTTAGAATCTTTCCTTGAGTGAGTGAATTATCATGTACTGTATCTGCCTCTACTTTGGGCACCTACTCAGTGGTCTCCTAAGTGTGTGCGGTGACATCTAAGCCATGCATATAAGGTCTTGGTCCCTTTAGGGGCCTACATGTGACATCTGTGCATTGCCAGTTTAAATCCACCTGGAGACTGGATGATGATGCTCCAACTATATGAGCCATGCATTTAACCAATTCACTACCCGGCCATAGTCAAATGACGTCCACAGATGGGACCTGCATTGCTCGGGACCTGGTGCGTGTGCCCGGCAGCCGCGATGTCCGCCGGGCACCCGCGATTGCCCGTTAACCAGGCCGGGCCGGACCGTGGATCTGTGTGTGCAAACACACAAATCTACGTCCTGTCAGTTGAGAGGAGACCGATCTGTGTTCCCAGTACAGAGGAACACTGATCGGTCTCCTCCCCTTGTACGTCCCCTCCCCCCTACAGTTATAATCACTCCCCTAGGAAACATTTAACCCCTTGTCTCCTCCTAGTGGTTAACCCCTTCCCTGTCTATCACATTTATACAGTAATCAATGCAATTTTATAGCATTGATCGCTGTATAAATGTGAATGGTCCCAAAAATGTGTCAAAAGTGTCCAATGTGTCCGCCATAATGTCGCAGTCACGAAAATAAATCGCGATCGCTGCTATTACTAGTAAAAAAAATAAATAAATCTTTTTTTTTAAATGCTATAAATCTATCCCGTATTTTGTAGACACTATAACTTTTGCGCAAACCAATCAATATACGCTTATTGCAATTTTTTTACCAAAAATATGTAGAAGAATACGTATCAGCTGAAAGTGAGGAAAAAAATTGTTTTTTAAAAAAAAAATTGGGATATTTATTATAGCAAAAAGTAAAAAATATTGTGTTTTTTTTCAAAATTGTCACTCTTCTTTTGTTTATAGCGCAGAAAATAAAAACCGCAGAGGTGATCAAATACCACCAAAAGAAAGCTCTATTTGTGGGGAAAAAAAATTTTGTTTGGGTACAACATCGCACGACCGCGCAATTGTCGTTTAAAATGTGGCAGTGCTGAAAACTAAAAATTGGTTTGGGAAGGAAGGGGGTGAAAATGCCCTGTATTGAACCAGTTAAATCACACACCTAAACCATGCATATAAGGTGTTGGTAGTTCCTATAGAACTCTGCATGCAGATATCCATGTACTACCAATAACAGTTTAAACCCACCTGTGTGACTGCACTGGATGATGCAGCACCAACTGTTTATATGTTGTCTTGGTGGTCCCTGTTAAAGTGCAAGTGTGGACATTTGCCCATTTAATGAACCACAGGTTAAACCCACCTTGACCCTTTCTCCATGTTTGGAGTATTCAAGTTTCTTGACTAACAGGGCTATAATGTCTACAGATTGGCTGGGTCACCCTGATGTGTTACATTCCCAGCAATATAAAAATTATTCATTGAGCCCTCCCTGAATTGGCAATCTGGATGATATATAATTATAATTTCAGTGGGAAAAGTGAATGACCTAGCATCTGCTGTTCTAGAGATATTCTCTTCACTCTAGGATTAACCATTTCACTCACAGAACCATTTAAAGAAGTGCTGCTATTTTGAGAGAGTATCATCACCACTATTAAAAGATTATTACATCCTTACTATTTGTATATAATACAGATAATTTAATACAAGCTTTCCGATATTTTGATTTTTACTTTAGGATGTATCTATATATTTTTTACATATCATTTTGGAAGTTATGTTGGTTTTAATACAACAGTTTTTAACCTGTGTTTTGTGTCTTTACTGTTTTTCTAATAAAATATGCTTGTTAACCACTTTAGCCCCAGAAGGATTTACCCCCTTCCTGACCAGAGCACTTTTTGCGATTCGGCACGGTATCACTTTAACTGACAATTGCGCAGTCGTGCAATGTTGTACCCAAACAAAATTGACATCCTTTTTTCCCCACAAATAGAACTTTCTTTTGGTGGTATTTGATTAAACAAAAAAAGCGACAATTTTGAAATAAAAGCCATATTTTTTACTTTTTGCTATAATAAATATCCCCCAAAAATATATAAAAAAAAATTTTTTTCCTCAGTTTAGGCTGATATGTATTCTTCTACATATTTTTGGTAGAAAAAAATCGCAATAAGCGTATATTGATTGGCTTGCACAAAATTGATAGCGTCTACAAAACGGGATAGATTTATAGCATTTTTATTATGTTTTTTTATTAGTAATGGCGGCGATCTGCGATTTTTATCAGGACTGCTACATTATGGTGGACTGGTCGGACACTTTTGACACTATTTTGGGACCATTGTCATTTATACATTGATCAGTGCTATAAAATGCATTGATTACTGTGCAAATGACACTGGCAGTGAAGGGGTTTACCACTAGGGGGCGGTGAAGGGGTTAAGTGTGTCCTAGGGAGTGATTCTAACTGTGGGGGAGGAGATACACCTCACATGACAGCGATCACTGCTCTCGATGACAGAGAGCAGTGATCTCTGTCCTGTCACTAGGCAGAATGGAGAAATGCTTTGTTTACAAAAACATCTCCCCATTCTACCTCTCTGTGACACGATCACTGGCACCCAGTGGACATTGAGTCCATGGGACCTGCGGTCATGGTCACGGAGACCGCAGCGCACGTGTGCCCGCAGCACAGCTTCTCAAAGGGGACGTACCTGTACTCCCTTTTGCCCACCAGTGCCATTCTGCCGATTGTAAATTGGCGTGCGCTGGTCGGCAAGCGGTTAAATGTTAGCTGCATGAGAGACAGATACATTTCTCTTTTTATTTTTCAATAATTATTTGGATGTCCTTGGAAGCCCTATGAAAGCAATTTGTTATACAGTAGTGGTAGATTATGGACTTTGTTGCCGGAGCCATTTTTCAGGTTTTTGCACATGCTAAAATACACATTTTAAACCTGAAGATTAATTATTCCCCCTTCCCCAAACATCATATGTTTTCTGAAAGGAAAGAGAATAAAGTCTGGGTAGTTGTAATTTTTTCATGTCACACAATATTAGCACGCATGTTTATTAATCAGAAATTTTCTGTAAAAAAAATACATAAAAGTTATTTTAGTGCACACAAACCCAATATATTACCCAATATTTTGTTAAAATACACTGAGAAAAATTATAAATGCAACACTTTTGTGTTTGCCCCTATTTACAGTATCATGAGCTGAACTCAAAGATCTACGACTTTTTCTACTTACACAAAAGGCCTATTTCTCTCAAATATTGTTCACAAATCTGTCTAAATCTGTGTTAGTGAGCACTTTTCCTTTGCCCAAGATAATCCATCTACCTCACAGGTGTGGCATATCCAGATGCTGATTAGACAGCATGATTATTGCACAGGTGTGCCTTAGGCTGGCCACAATAAAAGGCCACTCTAAAATGTGCAGTTTTATCACACAGCACAATGCCACAGATGTCGCAAGTTTTAAAGGAGCGTGCAATTGGCATGCTGACTGCAGGAATGTCCACCAGAGTTGTTGCCCTTGAATTGAATGTTCATTATTCTACCATAAACCATCTCCAAAGGCGTTTCATATAATTTGGCAGTACATCTATAACGAGCCCCTTGCTCGCTCGGTTCCACTCTCCCGACACTCCTCTGCTGCTATAGAATCAGATTGCAGATCGCAACATCTGATTGTTTGGTCATCCAATGCTCCGGGATTAGAACTACAGCTATGTGCCGTTCTAACCCAGTTGTGATAGCTCAGAACAAACACCAGGCAGGCTGTATGTAAGTTCAACCATGAATCTCTTTTATTGAGAAATACAGGCTCTTATAGACAATAAAAGAGGAGGTGCGTACCTCCGGCTCATATTACTCTGAACATACACCTGTGACCAGAAACCTAATTAACATGGGCTAATTAACTAATCCCTTTAGACAGCCTAGATGACTCAGACATGACCTTTAGGCCAGACTGGCCATAGCTCAGAAAACCCAATCAACATTATCACAATAGCAAAGTTAATTAACACAAACAACAATGGGGATCTAATGACTCTTAGATCCCATACTAGAGACTTATTTACAATACACATTCTAGCAGGCAACAGACAGACAGGTGCTGGAATTGACATCAGCATCTCCTAACAGTATTTGTCCCAGCATTATGAATCAGCCACTATTTCTAATATGGCAAATCCAGGGTCCCCAGAGTCTGTGTGTCCTGGGGGACCAGGACCCGAATCCACAGTAATACCACCTCAAGGGTCCCCAGGCATACAGCTCACAAAGAGCACCATTCCCCCAAATGCCAGGGCCCACAATCGATCGGCAAGAGGCTAGCATTCAGTCCCCTCCAAAAGTCTCTCTCCCGGCTAGGTCTGCCCCAACATCCAACTGGCCTCACAACCACAGACCATGTGTAACCACACTAGCCCAGGACCCATTCAGCATCTTCACCTCCAAGATCATCTGAGACCAGCTACCTGGACAGCTGCTGCAACAATCGGTTTGCATAACCAAAGAATTTCTGCACAAACTGTAATGCCCCATACACACGGTCGGACATTGATCGGACATTCCGACAACAAAATCCTCTGATTTTTTCCTACGGATGTTGGCTCAAACTTGTTTTGCCTACACACGGTCGCACAAAGTTGTCGGAATTTCCGATCGCCAAGAACGCGTTGACGTCAAGCACGTACGACGAGACAAGAAAAGGCCGGTTCAGAACCAAGCGCGGCACCCTTTGGGCTCCTTTTGCTAATCTCGTGTTAGTAAAAGTTTGGTGAGAGACGATTCGCGCTTTTTCAGACTCGTGGCTTTCAGATCGTTTTCTGCCGTTCAGTTTGTGCTTGTGGGTTTGTATCTGCTCTTCAGTGCGTGCAGTCAGTTCGTATCGGAGTTTTCTGTGCGATCTTGTCCGCTCGTTGCTGTTTTTCAGGTCGCTCTTCACAGGCCTTGCTGTTCTTCAGTGCGTTCTGTTACTTCGTTCTGAGCAGCCGACCGTTTTCTAGCCATGTTTCGTATGCGTACTCCTCGTACAGTTCGTGCTGTGCGGGGGCTTGGTGTTGGGGTCCTGACCTTGACACAAGTCCAGTCCATGAACAGGGTGGGGAGGAGTTCATGGACCAAGAATTGGTTGCTTCAGCGTGACCAGTTCTGTCATATGCCTTTGCTCCGTGAGATCCGTGAGAAGAATCCTGAGGATTTCAGGAACTTTCTCAGGATGACGGACCCCGTGTTTCACCGTTTGTTGGCTTCGCTGACCCATTATATTAGCAGGCAGGATACCTGCATGAGGCAAGCCATCACTCCGGAGCAGAGGTTGGTTGCTACCTTGCGGTATTTGGCCACAGGGAGAAGCCTGCAGGACTTGAAGTTCTCGACAGGCATCTCCCCCCAGGCTCTTCTTTGTGGACATTTACTGCTTGTGTTTGTTTTAGCTGACCCTGACAGAAATGTGTGGAGTCCAAAAAATGGCGTGATGGTGTAACCTTATACAAAGCACTGTTGGCTGTTATTTACTAAATGCAAAGACACTTTTCACTACAAGTGCACTTGCAACTGCCCTGAAACTGCACTTGTAGTGCAAAGTGGATTTGCCCTTAGGAAATAACCCCCATTTTCTCATCAAACAACAATTACATCACCCCAAAACTGTTGTAGCGTTGAGACAATAATCCACACATTCTTGATGAACAATCTTTTTAATACCTGCACAATCACATGTGCATTTACCAAAGGTTTTTCTGACAAACCAACATGTTTATTGTATAACATATTTTGTGGTGTCATTATCCAAAATCAAAATGTGCATTTTATAGAAAACAGGCCTGTGTAAAACCAACAAGAAAGAAACAAATCTTGATCTTATAAAGTTCACATTTGGTAGAACTTGAAGGCAATATCAGACATGAGTATTTAGGAACTGTGTTTGATATTGCGTTCAGATGGGGGAAATCACCCCTGGAAAAGCCAAATTTGGAAGATGCACACAAATTTCCCAATGTCAACATGTGCTATCTGCCATCACGGGGGATCAAGGGACGTGTTTTGGGGGAGAAAGCCTCTCCTCACCGCTACTTTATAATTGAGGAAGGGGTTGCACCCCCAAAACGCGTCCATTGATCTCCCGTGATGGCAGATAGCACATGTTGGCACACTGTGTGCATCCTCCAAATTTGGCTTTGGGAAAAATCACAAAAACATTTAGCACATTGTAGCACACAAAAGAAGAAAGTGATTTGGAGGGGCTTTAAACTCGCCCCAAAACATCAATGATGTTTTTATATTTTGGAATAACATCATTGATGTTTTGCTTGATGTTTTCCAATTGTAAATTACACCCCATGATCTCCCCGATCAGGATCTGGGCACTTTCGGATGTGAAAGGATCTTCATCCACAACCTCACGATCACCTAAAAAGAAAGGAACCCCAAAATAAATTAGGTCAAAAAAAAATGCCGCCATCCATCTCTTATCTGAGCCTGTAGTCGCAGACACTCACCTGTTGTGGTGACTACTTCCACCACATCTTCTTCCTCCTGCTCAGCTTGTGTTGGGGGGATTTCACCTTCTTCCAGAGGGGGGGGGGGCTCTGGTCTCCTGGGATGAGGGGTGTCCTCCGAGTCTTTTCTCCCCTATGTAAAACAAAAATGGTATAATTAGCACACAGATATTTGATGGCAGAACTCTAAAGATGAAACATTGCTTGGAAGTGGGGTACAATTGTCTATTTTAGCAGAGTTCCAAGATGTAGCTTTTTTAGTGTCCTTTGTCAAGCTGCAATACTTTACCTGTTTAGTACAAGCTTCACAGATGTAGCCCCCCCTATAGTATACACTGGAGCACCTGTGTGGCCCCCCTAATAAAAATGGTGTTCTGGGGTCCCACACTAGTGCTCCAGTGTCCAGATGTGAAAACAGCTGCTCAGTGTCCTCTCCTTACACAGAATCTAGTTTGCATTTCATTCTAGTAACAAAGCCATCTACACAACCCAATTCTTTGAAGACAAGTATAGGGCCTCAAAATGGTGGCCAAATGCATATGGGCTAAACAATGGTGTTTTATAGTCCGAAAAAAAAATGTGTGATCCTAACGAATAATGTGCCCATGAACATGAAAGTTGCCATTTTAAACTGTACAACAGTTCCTAAAAGCACATGGAGCAGCACGAACGTAAGAAACATAAAAAAAATAGGAACACAGCACAACTACTTACTTTTTTGCAGCACTCTCCGGATCTTTCTGTACTGCTCATGTTCTCGTAATTTGAGGTCTGACCACCGCTTCCTGAGCTGATCTTTCGATCGTCGTACCCCGAATTTCCGGTGCAGACTCCTGACCACTTTCCCCATGATCTTGGCCTTTCGGACATTGTGGTTGGGGTAAGGCCCATACTTTCCATCATAGTCAGCCTTCTTCAGGATGTCCACCATCTCCAACATCTCCCCAAAGGACATATTTGAGTCCTTTAATCTCCTTCTGGATCGGGACGTTTCAGGCTCCGGCCTTTCCTCCTCCTCCTCCTCCTCCTCCTCGTTGCTGTAAATAGCACGATCCTGCTGTCTATCCGCCATGTGCTCTTCCTCCACTGCGCCGAACAAAAAGGGGCGGGGAATAGAATAGAAAGAACGTCAGGGGCGGGCGGAGTTATACGCATGCGCAGTGTGTATAAATCGTAACGCGCGCGTCTTACGTACGATCTGTGAGCGGAGGAAGGAGCATCGGAGACGCCGATCGTGCTAACGAAGGTAGGATCTAAACTTGGGCCTATACTGCTTCGAAATGGAAGCCTATATTGTAACAAGATTAGGGGAGTTTGGCCTGACATTAGGGTTTGTCTTGTGTTGTGTCTTGCAGAGAAAATGGATGGGTTCAACGACCACAATTTCCCGCCCCTGTTTATAGACAAGTACAGGGAGCTGCCCTGTCTGTGGCAAGTGAGACACCCCCACTATAATCACAAACAGAAGAGGCAGGCAGCGCTGGAGAAACTGCTGGAGTTGGTGAAGCCGGTGGTCCCCACAGCAACCATCCCTTATTTAAAAGCTAAAATTGGGGGCCTGAGGAGCACTTATCTTAGGGAGCGCAAGAAGGTCACAGATTCCCAGAGATCAGGAGCTGCAGCAGATGACGTTTATGTCCCCAGGCTCTGGTACTATGAGAGACTGCGATTTCTGTCAGACCACACTGAAGTCAGGGAATCCCTCTCTACTCTTCCTTCCACTCTTCCTTCCACCCCAGCTGAGGCTTCCGATCTCCAACCTGGGCCTTCCAGCCAGGAAGAAGTGGAGGAGCCCAGCTGGAGTCAGGTATAGCATTCTTCTACAGATTTCTGGGCAATAAAGAAATTATGTTTACTAGATGTTATTATTGATCACTAATTGCTGCTTGAAAGTGTTTTACATATCAATAGACAGTAGTGGGCACCCAAAATTGGGACAAGAATGAAAAATGCTGGGCTCAGAAGGATAGTCTGTTATATTTGTTAACATTCAATTTGCAGCAGTCAGGAGGTGAAAATTGTGTGTAATTGATGAAAACAATACTAAAACTATGTCCCTTTTTTATACACAGGAAGACCTCAGCCAGGAGGAGGCTGTGGAATGTGGCAGTCAGGAGGAGGCGGGGATTATTAGTGTCAGCCAGGAGGAGGCGGGGATTAGTGGCAGCCAGGAGGAGGCGGGGCTAAGTGGCAGCCAAGAGAAGCCTGGGACAAGTCGCAGCCTGACTGAGTCTCAGGTTCCTCCCCTCCGCCTGCCATATAAAAGGGCCAGGAAGGCCACTCCCAGTCCTGTGCAGGATTCAGCATACAGGCTGATCCAGGAGGCTTCGGCGTCCCTCAGAGCCTTCCCCAGTCCTGAAGAGGCCTTTGCCTGCATGGCTGCCACCAAATTGCAGGGCATGCAGGAGGGTCAACGCAAGATCTCTGAGGACCTGATTTATAAAGTCCTTCGTAAGGGGGAGAGTGGGGAACTGACACCCAAGACGGATGTCATGGAGAGGGACGATCCTCCTCCTCCTCCTCCTCCTGCTGCCACAACTCCACCACCACAGCCAAAGCCTGTAAGGAAGCGTGTAAGGAAGACCAAAGAGTGATTGCCCTGGGTTCAGTCTGGTCTGACAGAAGCTGCAGTCTCTCGTATGACCACAGCCTGGGGACACAGATGTCATCTGCTGCTTTCCGGATCTCTGGGACTTCTGGACCAGACTGCACTCCCTTAGATATGGACTCCTCAGGCCACCAATTTTGCTTTGAAATAATTGATGTCTGCCCTGGGGGTCCAAGGCTTCGCCCACTTCTGCAGTTTCTCCTGCGTTGCCTCCCTCTTTGTTTATAGTTGTGACCCCTTAATAAAATATTTTTAGGTAAATTCTACTCTCCTGTGTGTGTTTTCATCCAAAAAGGACAGTTTGTTGGTGACGATTCAGGTACATTTCTAAAGTACAATGTGAAATTAACAAGGGACAACAACACCAAACAATCTCCTCCTACAGATTAAATAGAACAACATATCAATGGTGTTGTGGGAACTTGTCACAAAAAACACACAAACATTTTCGGGAGTACAAATCAAAATCACCGACAAAAATAAATAAATAAAAAGAGAAACACAAAAAAAGATTCTACATTAAAGTAAAAAAAATAAAAATAAAAAATATGTTGTCAGATGTGAGAAATCAAAATATATTGAGGGAATCCCGATAAATAGTAACGAAAAAAGTTTGTGAGAAGTGTGTGTGAATATGAGCATCAAAACGACTTAATTCTTGTCACATTATAAAGAAGAAGAGAGTGCGCTATATTAAACCATTTTTTACATTGCAGCGTGACGAAAGTGCTTTATCCATTACGAACGCTAAGTTTACCAGAACGAGCTGTCCCGTGTCGGAATTTCTTCTGAGCATGCGTGGCACTTTGTGCGTCGGAACAGGCCACACACGGTCGGAATTGACGCGATCGGATTTTGTGGTCGGAAAATTTTATCTCCTGCTGTCCAACTTTGTGTGTCGGAAAATCCGATGGAAAATGTCCGATGGAGCCCACACACGGTCGGAATTTCCAACAACACGCTCCGATCGGACATTTTCCATCGGAAAATCCGACCGTGTGTACGGGGCATTAGAAACCATCTCAGGGAAGCTCATCTGCATGCTCGTCATTCTCATCAGGGTCTCGACCTGAATGCAGTTCGTCATCATAACCGACTTGAGTGGGCAAATGCTCACATTCAATGGCATCTGGCACTTTGGCAGGGTGTTCTTTTCAAGGATGAATCCCGGTTTTCACTGTAAAGGGCAGATGGCAGACAGCGTCTAAGGCTTTGTGTGGGTGAGTGGTTTGCTGATGTCAATGTTGTGGATCGAGTGGCCCATGGTGGCGGTGGTGTTATGGTATGGGCAGGCATATGCTATGGACAATGAACACAGGTGCTTTTTATTGATGGCATTTTGAATGCACAGAGATACTGTGACGAGATCCTGAAGCCATTTTATTGTGCCATTCATCCACGACCATCACTTCATGTATGATAATGCACAGTCCCATGTTGCAAGGATCTGTACACAATTCCTGGAAGCTGAAAACATCCCAGGTCTTGCATGGCCAGCATACTCACCGGACATGTCACACACTGAGCATGTTTGGGATGCTCTGGATCGGCGTATACAACAGCGTGTTCCAGTTCCTGCAAATATACATATGGCGCTGGTACTGAAACAAATCCTATAGTGCTGAAGTCCAAGTGGTCAGTGGGCTGCTATGTAGCTTAAAAATAGTCTATTGATTAAGGGCCAGCCTTAGCAGGGAAGCAGAAGCGGTCTCCAAGATATGCAAGAAAAAACAAATGCAGGCGCCTCTGAGTTAGACTGTAAAGTGTGTATTAATAAAAACACATAGTAACTTACATCTAGATAAACAAGGAAGGGTACATCTGTGGGTAAACACTCTGTGGGGCATCCATCACACTGTTCAGTAGAAGGTATGCTGTCTCAGCAGCCTCAGCTGTCTCAGCCGCTCTGTGGGCTCTCCCGGCCAGCAGGAAAATGATATGATGGTGGCGAGCTGGAGAAAGGCTTGGAACACTTCCTGGATCACAGTGCTAGAGGAGATGACCTCACAAGCTTGATTGTGACATGTTTCTGGGCTGGTGCACCCTGGTGGTGGGAGGAATGTGCTCTTCTTTTTCAAACTCAAGTTCCTGCCAATATCCAGCAACTTCACACAGCCATTGAAGAGGAATGGACCACAATGGATTCCACAGGCCACAATTAACAACCTGATCAACTCTATGCGAAGGAGATGTGCTGCACTGCGTGAGGCAAATGGTGGTCACACTAGATACTGACTGGTTTTCGGATCCCTCAGACCCCCCCAATACAGTAAAACATTTTGGAGTGGCCTTTTACTGTGGCCAGCCTAAGGCACACCTGTGCAATCATGCTGTCTAATCAGCATCCGGATATGCCACACCTGTGAGGTGGATGGATTATCTCGGCAAAGGAGAAGTGCTCACTAACACAGATTTAGACAGATTTGTGAACAATATTTGAGAGAAAAAGGCCTTTTGTGTACATAGAAAAAGTCATAGATCTTTCAGCTCGTGATAAATAGGGACAAGCACAAATGTGTTGCGTTTATAATTTTGATCAGTGTATAAATAAGGTAAAAACCTTAAAACTGCATGCACCCCTGAAACAGCAACTTAAACATTTCTATAGACAATATTTTAAAAGCTTTTACAAGCTACCACATGCATTTATGTTCTTATGTGTGTCTGTGCAGTGAGTGAAGACTTTTAAACGTTTTTTTGTGTATTTTATTAATTATATGTTATTTATTTTTTTAAACAATTAACTTTATTGCTATCACATAAGGGATCAATAGTTCACCATGCGAAAACATACTGTAATGACAGGTTCTCTTTATTGTGATATCAGTGGTCTATTAGACCCCTTATGTCTCCCCTGCACTTCACTGCCAGTAATGGAGCACAGATAGTGCTCTATTAGCTTTGCCAGCCAAAGCAGTTAGGAAATGACAGCTCTGAATAGAGAGATGAAGTAATGCACATCTGTGTTCATTCACCAGAGGGGAGGTCAGCAAATAGATATTGACTGATCTCCCTCTGTTCTACCTGCTAACACCCTCCATGCTGGTTCTGGGCCTGCTAGTGGCACAGCAGAGCTTGGGATACATGACGAAGGCAGTCAGGTGAAATGTGGTACCTTCGGTGAGGTATAGAAGTGATTGGGCAACTTTACAGCCACATGAATCATGTCTACCTAAAAGCCCACAGTCAGATTAAAAAATGTAAACACACCCTTGACTGCTATAACTGCCAGGAGTTTGTTTAAAATATCTTTCTATCAGACACCATTTAAAAACTATACTGGTAGACAAGTGATTAGAAAAATGCAGTAAAAAAACTACTCTTCATGTTCCATATGCAATGGGTTAAGGCCTTTTTGAAAAGAAATTTATGTTCAAGGATTCTGTGAAGTTTGGAAATGTTCATTCAAGCTCTCTCATTTCCAAAAAAACAAACTATAGCTTAATACTTTAACCAAACCCAAGGATTTCTGACATAGTAGCTGTAATCTTCCCCTAGCCATTTGAAATACAGCACCCCTAAATTACATAAATGATGAGGCTTCTGAAACTTCATGTAGAGTGGAAGGCATGGTTGGCCTCCACAAATCATTTGATGATCACCTAGCATTCATCTGCAATTCTTTTGATACTTACACATATTTTTTTTCTTTCTATGATAATGTAATTATATGTACAAATCATGTCCGTAGACTAAATTATATTTTTTTGTTAATTGCATTCTTGAATAAAAAATAGTTTTAACTGCTTCCTGCCCAGCCTATAGTCAAATGATGGCCAGGCAGAAGCTCTCCCATCCTGGGTGGAAATCATATGACGTCCTCCCAGTCATGCATCTCACGCATGCCCTAGGGGCTGCGCTGTGATCTGTCATGTTTCCACCGGTCACAGCAAATAACAGATCATTGCATCTGTTCAGGGCCGGTATCATGTTATCTCTGTGATCGACCATAGTGATCACATGACAGTTGTGTATAATGATTAGCTTTCATACATAGCCATTCACTATGTACTCTTGTGTTGATTTCTGTGATTGGTCACAGTGATCACATTGTACAGACTGGCACATGGTACAGACTGGTACAGGCATATCTGTACCATGTGATAGCTGTGACCAATCACAGCTTCACAATAGTACACTGTTACCCGTAAGTTTTATTTGAGATTTAATATCTCTCAGAAATGATTTGGGTTAATGAGAGGTCTGTGACCATGAGTGAAAGCTTTAACACAATAATAAAAATATATTGGTATATAGTAAGGAGGCCTAGACTATTACACAGCAATCTATCTAATTGTACAGGAAAAGGGTAAAAATCATGGATTACATGAAGGAAACCAGAGTATATTCCTTAAAACATTAATCTACAAACAGTAGGACAGAAAATACATAAGACAAACATTTAGACTCAAAAGGCAACAACACATGGAAAGAATGGATTCCATTCATAAAAATCATTGCTTAGAACAGTAATCATCACAGTGCATAAAAAAAAAAATCCTGATCCCTTTACCAGAGTAGTACAGTGTCACTATGGTCACAGTATGTAAAAATAAAAAAAAGTAAAAAAAAAGAAGAAAACAATTTAAAAAGAAAAATGTTAAAACATTGGAAAAATAAATCATAATTTATTCACCAGTTTGTGTAGATGATCACTGCCACACTAGTCATATGGTGATGATGTGCCGCTCTGGTGATTAGGGATGAGCTTCGTGTTCGAATCAAACGCATGTTGGACTCGAACATTGCCTGTTCGGTCGTTCGCTGAATTCCGAACGATATGGGCCGTTCGCGCCAAATTCGAGTGCCGCGTCATGGCCCATAACTCACTGCGGCATCGCAGTGCATTGCTGGCTGATGATTGGCCAAGCATGCACTATGACCCACATGCTTGGCCAATAACAGCGCTGTCTGTACAGAGGGCTGAAATTAGCCAAAGCCAGGGTGGCTTTGGCCATTTATGGCTCAGGGGGTTTAGTACATGCCCCACAATATATAAGGCAGCCTACACGGTGGCCCTGTGTAGTGTCTTCCGGCATTGAGAGAGAGATAGATAGACAGAGAGACAGTGTCATTTGATTTAAGTTAGAGTAGGCAGGTGAGTCAGTTAGCTGCACTTACAGTGTACTGTGTATATATATATGTATATATATATATATATATATATATATATATATATATATATATATATACATCCTAGGTGTTGTGTGTGTGTGTGTGTGTATATATATATATATATATATATATATATATATATATATATAAATATATATACACTGTATTCAGTTTGGCTAGATCTGTTCCTGTTATTCTCTTACTACTACTGACAGGCAAGCAGGTGTTTTTACAGTATTTACAGCTACCTGAAGAAAATTGCTGGTGTTCTTCTTACATAGTTCCTACAGAAATGATCCCTGAAAGTACAGTCCTATAGTTCTTCTGATCCTATTAGCTACAGTATTTACAGTTAGTGTAGTGAATCCTCTGCACAGTGTGCACCTAAAGCTACCTAAAGAAAATGAGTGTTCTTCTTATCCTATTAGTACAGTACCGCAGGCAGCTGTAGTATTTACAAGTTAGTGTAGTGCGTCCTCTGCACAGTGTGCACCTAAAGCTACCTGAAGAAAATTAGTGGTGTTCTTCTGATCCTAATAATACAGTACCACAGGCAGCTGCAGTATTTACAAGTTAGTGTAGTGCGCCCTCTGCACAGTGTGCACCTAAAGCTACCTGAAGAAAATTAATGGTGTTCTTCTGATCATATTAATACCACAGGCAGGCAGCTACAGTATTTACAGTTAGTGTAGTGCGTCCTCTGCACAGTGTGCACCTAAAGCTACCTGGAGACAATTGCTGTTGTTTTGCTCCTATTAATACCACAGGCAGGCAGCTACAGTATTTTCAGTTAGTGTACTGCGTCCTCTGCACAGTGTGCACCTAAAGCTACCTGAAGACAATTGCTGGTGTTCTCATACTAATAATACTACAGGTAGACAGTTGATTCTGCTAGCTGCAGTATCCATCCCAGCTTTGTGCAGCTACATCTCACTGCAGGTCATTAGTATGCCTGGAAGGCCAACAAGGAGAGGCAGACAGTCACAAGCCAATAAAAAGAGGGCAAGCAGGCTCTGTGTCTAGAGGCAACAGTGCTGGTCATGGAAACGGTGCATTCTCATCAGCACGTGGCCGTGGGACACGCTTGTCCTTTTTTTCGGCAGCTGGCTGTGTTGAGCCACAACATTCAGAAGACTTGGTAGAGTGGATGACCAAGCCGTCCTCACTCCCCTCATCCTCTCTCACCCAGGCTCAGGGTACTTTGTCTGTCAAAGCAGCTGCAAACGTGGCCTCTTCCCTCGGCTCAATAGCATCAGTCACTCCTTCCCTAGCCCCACCATGTGCTCCTGAGGAATCCCCTGAACTGTTTTACCACAGTGTTGGGCACATGCTCCAGGAGGATGCCCAGCGTTTTGAAGGCTCCAATGATGGTACCCAGCTAGAGGAAGGCAGTAACGTGAGCCCAGAGAGAGGGGATGCCCAAGAAGGACAGCAATCTGGCAGTCATGTTCCCCCAGCTGCAGCATACTGCCAGCTTTGCTCCAGTGATGAGGAAGGAGGGGATGATGAGGTCACTGACTCCACGTTGGTGCCTGATAGGAGAGAGGAGGAGGAGGCACATCACCAACGAGGCAGGATGCCCTCCAGGGGCCAGCTTAAGGGCAGCACACCGACTGCATCACACCACAGAGCTCCGCATGTGCAGGGCGCTGCTGTCTCTGTGCGTTATTCCAAAAGTTCTTTGGTGTGGGCCTTTTTTGAGATGAGTGCATCAGATCCCACCACTGCTATTTGCAACATATGTCTCAAACGTATCTCTCCTGGCCAAAACATCTCCCGCTTGGACACCACATGCTTGACCAGACATATGTTGACCTGCCATGCAGTTCGTTGGCAAGCGTACCTAAAAGACCCACACCAAAGAACAAAGAGGACCTCTCCTTGCTCCTCATCAGCTGGGATCTCCAACCCCACTATACCTTCAGTCCTCTCTGAGACCTGCACTGAGAGGAATGAAGGTGTAGAATTAGGTGTGTCACAGACAAGTACTTGGGGGCAATCTGCTATCGGTACACCAACATCAGATTGTATCAAGCAAATTTCCCTGCCCCAGCTTCTGCACCACTGAAAGAAGTTCACTCCCAGCCATCCACATGCCCAGCGGTTGAATGCTAGCTTGGCTAAATTGCTAGCACTTCAACTGCTGCCTTTTCAGTTGGTAGACTCTGCCCCCTTCTGTGAGTTTGTGGAATGTGCGGTACCTCAGCGGCAGGTTCCCAAACGCCACTTTTTCTCACGGAAGGTGATTCTGGCTCTCTACTGGCGTGTGGGAGGCAATGTCTTGGCCTTGCTGGACAGGGCGGTCAGTGGTAAAGTGCATATTACCGCTGACTCATGGTCCAGCAGGCATGGACAGGGACATTATCTATCTTTCACCGCACACTGGGTGACTCTTCTGGCAGCTGGGAAGGATGCAGGACAGGGTGCAGTAGTGTTGGAGGTTGTTCTGCCACCACGCCTCCAAAATACTACTAGTGGTGATTCTGCCACACCTCTCTCCTCCACCCCCTCCTCTTCTACTTCCTCCATGGCCTCTTCCTGTGCTGATTTGGCTTCAGAACCAGCGGTGCTTCGTAGGCGTTCAAGGGGCTACGCAAGCACGCAGGCCAAAAGATGCCATGTGGTGCTTGAGCTGGTGTGCTTGGGGGACAGGAACCACACTGGGGCAGAGATTCTGTCAGCTCTGCAGGGGCAGGTTCAGAGGTGGTTGACCTCACACCAGCTTAAGGTAGGTATAGTGGTTTGCGACAATGGCACCAACCTCCTCTCTGCCCTCCGACAGGTACAACTGACCCATGTGCCCTGTTTGGCTCACGTCCTTAACTTGGTGGTGCAGCGGTTCTTGGGCAGGTACCCGGGCTTACAGGATGTCCTGAGGCAGGCCAGGAAAGTCTGTGTGCATTTCCGCAGGTCATATTATGCCAGTGCTCAGCTGGTTGACCTCCAGAAGGAGTTTAACCTGCCCAAGAACCGCTTAATCTGTGATATGCCCACCAGGTGGAACTCAACGTTGGCCATGCTGCAGCAGCAGCATAGGGCCATCAATGAGTACTTGTGTGACTATGGCACCAGGACAGGGTCAGGGGAGCTTGTTTTTTCCCCACGCCAGTGGGTCATGATCAGGGATGCATGCACTGTCCTGTCACTATTTGAGGAGGCCAAGAGGATGGTGAGCAGTGACAGTGCATGCATCAGTGACACTGTCCCCCTTGTCCACCTGTTGGAGCACACGCTGCGTAGAATAATGGACAGGGCACTTAAGGCAGAACAGAGGCAGGAAGAGGAGGACTTCATTAGCTCTCAAGGCCCCCTTTATCCAGACAGTGTTCCTGCGTGCCTGCCGATCACACAGGAAGAGGATGAGGAGGAGGAGGAAGAGGAGGATTGTGTCAGCATGGAGGTAGAGCCTGGCACTCAGATTTAGCAGCAGTCTTTAAGGGATCATTTACAGTCCCAAGAAACCCATGGACTTGTACGTGGCTGGGAGGAGGTGGCTGCGGATCATGTCATCCTTAGTGACCCAGAGGATTCCGGACTGAATGCCTCAGCAAACCTACGCTGCATGGCCTCCCTAATCCTGCAAAGCCTGCGGAAGGATCCTCGTATTCCTGGTATCAAGTAGAGGGATCAGTACTGGCTGGCAACCCTCCTTGATCCACGTTACAAGGGTAAGGTTGTGGACCTTATCTTGCCGTCGCAGAGGGAGGGAGGGAGCAGAGGATGAAACATCTTCGGGAGGCCTTGCACAAAGGTCTGTGCAACGCATTCCCAGAGACTGGGAGGTTACAAACTCCTGTTCCTGGACAACGTGTTGCTTCGGTCAGTCAAAGACGGAGCGGTGGAGAAGGCCAATACATCCAATACATTCAGACAATTTTTTAGTCTGCAGCCCCAAGGTATGATTGGTTCCAGCAACCATCGCCAGCGTCTGTTTTACATGGTGCAGGAATACCTGGGGCAAGATCTGACTTGGACACCTTTCCCACCGAAAATCCTCTGGGTTACTGAGCCTTGAGAATGGATCATTGGCCAGAGCTTGCATAGTATTCAATTGAGCTACTGGCCTGTCCTGCATCCAGCGTTCTTTCAGAACACACATTCAGTGCTGCTGGAGGTTTTGTAACCAATCACAGGGTGCGCCTGTCCACCGACTCGGTCGATTGACTGACCTTCATAAACATGAATCAGTCTTGGATCACCACCGGCTACCAAGCACCTGATGCTGATGTAACCGAATATTTTTTTTTTTAAATGTCAGATCTCTTCAGGACTGCCTATGCTGATGCTGGTGACTATCCTGTTATGCTGAGTGACTATCCTCTTCCTCCTCAATGATCATGCTGATAGCTTGTAAGAATATTTTTGGTTCTGGGCACCGCCACCAGTGGCTAAGGCCCAATTTATCAGCCCCTAACAGGGGCTTGTAATTACAATTTTTGATGCAATATTTTGCAAGGAGGGTTTGTTGCTGCACTCAACTAGAGTATTTGTGAGGGGTTGCAGTGTTGTGGTACCAGCACCAGTGTCTAAGGCCCAATTTTTCAGCCCCTGTTTAACAGGGGCATGTATTTACAATTTTTGATGTAATATTTTGCAGGAGGGCTCATTCCTGCACTCCAACTAGAGTATTTGTGAGGGGTTGCAGTGTTGTGGCACCAGTGCCTAAGGCCCAATTTTTCTGCCCCTGTTCAACAAGGACATGTAATTACAATTCTTGATCTAATATTTCACAGCAGGGCCCGTTTCTGCGCTAACCAAGAGTAACTGTGAGGACTTTACAGTGTTTTGGCAACACCACCACCACCACAAAAGGCCCAATTTTTCTGCCCCTGTTCAACAGGGACATGTAATTACAATTCTTGATCTAATATTTCACAGCAGGGCCCGTTCCAGCTCCCACCAAGAGTAACTGTGAGGACTTACAGTGTTGTGGCAACACCACCACCAAAGGCCCAATTTTTCTGCCCCTGTTCAACAGGGACATGTAATTACAATTCTTGATCTAATATTTCACAGCAGGGCCCATTCCAGCTCCCACCTAGAGTAACTGTGAGGACTTATAGTGTTGTGGCACCAGCACCACCACCACCAAAGGCCCAATTTTTCTGACCCTGTTCAACAGGGGCATGTAATTACAATTATTGATCTAATATTTCACAGCAGAGCCCGTTCCTGTGCCCACCAAGAGTAACTGTGAGGGCTTACAGTGTTGTGGCAACACCAACACCTAAGATTTCGAACGTTCAAGTCCCATAGACTTCAATGGGGTTCTAACGTTCATGCAAATTTTCGGTCCGTTCGCAGGTTCTGGTGCGAACTGAACCGGGGGGTGTTCAGCTCATCCCTACTGGTGATAGTTATGGATGGGGGAACAGTTTGGGCCGAGAAAAAGTTTGGCCCGAAGATTACCTGTTCGGCTGTTCACCACAAGCCTGAATTTTCTGTGAAATCGGCGATATGTTCGCCTGCCCAGCGAACAGTCAACAGGTTGTTAAGGAGCAGGGCTGGAAAGCCAGCCACTGAATCCTTAACAATAGATGATTTATCAGTTGTCAGCAGGCTTCCCTGCCCTTTGGGTCTGGTATGGATTTTAAAGGAATCCCCCCAGATCCTGCCCCCCTATGTGAGTAAGTATGGGTACCTATTCACCTTAAAAAAAAAAACAGTGTAGTGTAATATAAACAGGAGCCAGTTTTTGACAAGTCATTTATTTAAAAAAATAAATAAAATATCCCCTGATGTAGTTCCATCGTCAATCACGATGCCCGTTGCACTGCCGAACCTGAAAAAAGCAAAAAAAAATGGCTGACTGCCTACTCCTCTGTCTGACAGTTCTTAAATAGGTAAGGGGTGCGGCCAACTTGTGACGTCACCTAAAGCACCACCCCCTTGTGACATCACTGATTGGTGCATGCTGGGTCGAGGACCTCACAAGGGGAAGTCACCAGGTGGCTCGGCCCCTTACCTATTTAAGAACTGTCAGATAACAGAGCAGGCAGTCGGCGGTTAGCCTTTGTGGCAGGCAGAGTGTTTTTCTTCTTCTTTTTTTCCGAGTCTGATGGTGCAGCAAGTGTTGTGATTGACTATGGATCTAAATTGGGGGACATTGTTTTTTTATTTCTTAATAAAGGAATTGTCAAAAACTGTCTCTGGGTTTTTATTTCTTTTCAACACTTTTTTTGGTGAATGAGTAGGGTACGATGTACCCCATATTTATTCACATGGGGGACCGAGATCTGGGTGCTCCTTGTTTAAGGAGGCTTGCAGATGCCAATAAGCCCCCTGCCTGCTTACCACAACAACCACCACCCAGGGTTGTGGGGATGAGGCCCTTTTCACCCTGCCCCAAAGCACCCACCCATGTTGAGGGCATGTGGCCTGGTATGGTTCAGGAGGGGGGGTGCTCACTCATCCCCCCTTTCCTGGCCTTCCAGGCTGCATGCTTGAATAAGGGTCTGGTGTGGATTTTGGGGAGACCCCATGCCATATAAAAAAAATTTGGGTGTAGGGGTTCCCCTCAAAATCCAGACCAGACTTAAGGGGCCTCAAAGGGTCTTGTACACCTTTTTTTAAACATTTTTCTATGGCCAGCAATGTTTTTTTTGCAGGTGGAAAATCTATTTATAGTATCAATGCAAACATTTTTTTTTAATTTCGTTTTTAAAGGAGCAGTGATTTTAATGATGCTTAAAGTGAAACAAAAAAAAAAAGAAAATTTCCTTTAAATATAGTGCCTTATCCGAGCATGCAGCCTAGCAGGCCAGGAAAGGGGGGGGTGAGCAAGAACTTCTCTCCTGAACCATACCAGGCCATATGAACTCAACATGGGGGTGATTTGAGGCAGGGGAGGCTCTGCTCCATCCCAAAGCACCTTGTTCCCATGTTGATGTGGACAAGGGCCTCTTCCCTACAACCCTGGGTGGTGGTTGTTGGGGTCTGCGGGCAGTCAAAAACTGTGTATGTATTTTTATTTCTTTTTGACACTTTTTGGGTGAATGGGTAGGGGCACTATGTAAACCATACTCATTCACACAGAGGGGGCTGGGATCTGGGGGCCCCCTTGTTAAAAGGGGCTTTCAGATTCTGATAAGCCCCCTTCCCACAGACTCCCACAACCACAGCCAAGGGTTGTCGGGAACAGGGCCTTGTCCCCATCAACATGGTACGGGTATGAGGGAGATACAGTACCTGACCACGAGAATGTGTTTCCAGCGCGATCCCATTGCGCTGGTTCTTAGCGACAGGATACTGTGCATCTTGCACTGGCTTGCTCATCGGGAAAGGAAAACTTTTTTCCTTTAGCGATGAGCGACAGGCAGTGCTGATAGCTGTCTGGTATGAATCATGATTGGGAACGCCACGCCAAATTTTACATAAAAAACTGGCATGGCTTCCCCCCAGGGGCATACCAGGCTCTTAAAAAAAGCGGCATGGGGTCCCCCCAAAATCCATACCAGACCCTTATCCGAGCACACAGCCCGGCCGGTCAGGAAAGGGGGTGGGGACGAGCGAGTGCCCCCCCCTCCTGAACTGTACCAGGCTGCATGCCCTCAACATGGGGGGTGGGCGCTTTGGGGCAGGGGGGCGCCCTGCGGCCCCCCCACCCCAAAGCACCTTGTCCCCATGTTGATGAGGACAAGGGCCTCATCCCGACAACCCTGGCCGTTGGTTGTCGGGGTCTGCAGCCGGAGGGCTTATCGGAATCCGGGAGCCCCCTTTAATAAGGGGGCCCCCAGATCTTGGCCCCCCACCCTATGTGAATGAGTATGGGGTACATCGTACCCCTACCCATTCACCTGGGGGAAAAAGTGTCAATAAAAAAATCACACTACACAGGTTTTTAAAGTAATTTATTAGGCAGCTCCGGGGGTCTTCTTTTGACTTCTGGGGGTCTGCTTCCGACTTCAGGGGTCTTCTTCCAACCTTGAGTGGGTCTTCTTCCAACTTCAGGGGTCTTCTTCCGACTTCTCCACTCTCTCAGGCCTCTTCTCCCGGTGTCCGCTTCTTCTCCCGCTCTCCGGTTCTTCTGACGGGCTCCTCCGCTATCTTCTGCTCTTTTGTTGCTCTTTTGCCAGCGGTGGCCCAGTCTTCTCCACCGTCTTGTTCCTTCTTCTCTTCTTCCGATGTTGACACGATGCTCTCTCCCACTGTAATGCTGTGTGAGCGGTGCGCGATGACTTATATAGGCATGGGGCGTGGTCACTGGGTGATGACCCTGCCCCCTTATTATGTCATAGTCCCGGGGCATGATGGTACTGTGACGTCATAAGGGGTGGGTCATCATCTTCCAGAAAGGCCTAATTTTGGGGCATTCCCACCATATATGGGCCATGGAGCCATTCATTTCACATCCCCTGAAGCACTGGGGGTTTGTGGAAGGATACATGAGGGCTAATTTAGAAGGTGTGAGGTACCATCTGGTCATCACTTTGAGATTAGATTCTATTAAGGAAATATTCTTTATTCCCTTTTAGGCTCTGGAAAAGGATGTCTGCCATTTGTCGAGATCCCATTGAATTTGGAGATCAGTTTCCCATGCTGACATGTAAGGAGTTTTATCTGCCTACTGGGCTAGAGATTTGTATATTCAGAGATTCCACCCCTCTGATCCTTGGCCCGTCCTGACCATAACTCATAGGGAGTGAACCTAGGTGGGATGGGTTTCCCTTTCCATATTTTGTGAAGATAGTGTTGTATTTGGTGAAATCTGAATATCTGCCCCTTGAGATATCCAGTTGTTGCTCACAAAATGTTGTAGTTATTGGGCCTGTTGCAGTAAAGAAGTGTCCGATCCGATACAGCCCCTTGTCCAGCCACCACCTAAAGGATTTTATATCCAGACCTGGAGCAAAGTCAGGATTGTTGAATATGTGAGCCAGGGGACGGCATTCAGAGGTTATAGAGGAATGGGTTTTCAATGTGTCCCAAAGGGATAGGGATTGTGAAAGGATCGGAGAGAGAATGGGGGGTCTGTCTTTGGAAGAGATCCAAAGTAGACAGTCGGGGGTGTAGGTGGGTGCCGCTTGTCTCTCTATTTGGATCCAGTCATGTTTTTCAGTTCTTGAGTAGACTGTAGAAAGCTGAGCAAGTCTCGCCGCCTGATAGTACCAAAGCAGTCTTGGTAGTCCTAGTCTTCCCTGTGTACGTTGTCTGAATAGAGTGTTTCTAAGCAACCTATGTCCTGATCCCCCCCAGATAAACCTCACAATTTTCCTTTGGAATGATTTCAAATGGTCTTTCCTAAGGTTAATTGGAATAACTCTAAATAAGTAAAGCAGTCTGGGGAGTAGTTTCATTTTAATAGAGTGGATCCTACCCAGCCAGGATAGTTCTTTATTGGCCCAGGTCTTCAGCTCCGATTCCAGTTTCCAGTAGGAGGGAGGGAAGTTTGCAGAGTACAGTTGGTCTACTTTGGCGGTAAGGTTAATCCATAGGTATTCAATTGAAGAGGTGTTCCATCTAAACTTAAAAGAGCCTTGCAGCGTCTCTACTATGGCTGGTTTCAGAGATATGTTGAGGGCATGGGATTTGTCACAGTTTACCCCGAGGCCCGAGATCCTTTCAAAATCATTCAAGAGTTTACATAGGTTGGGAAGGGACGTGATGGGAGAAGTTTTTCAATGTTTTTTCAGTGTTTCAAAGGCTATGGTGAACATTAAAGGGGAAAGGGGGCATCCCTTCTGGTGCCACTTGCTATGTTAAAAGGTTTGGATAGGTGTCCACTTAAACGAATCAGTGCTGTTGGTGTAGAGTAGAGTGAGTGTAGAATGCCCAGAAAGCACTTCCCGAACCCCCATTGCTCTAGTAAAGTGAATAAATAAGGCCATTTGACCATGTCGAAGGCCTTGTGTAGGTCAAGGGATAAAAGCATCCCTTCTTGTTTCTGGCTCCCATCCCAACCTGATTGTAGGAGGTTGACTAGATCAATGGCCCTTCTGATTTGGTGTTGCCCCGGTCTGCCTGGAATGAACCCCACTTGGTCCTTGTGGACATTAATAAAGGAGGCTAAGGGGTTGGCTAGGATTTTCGTTAGAATCTTTAGGTCATTATTAATAAGGGAGATTGGTCTGGAATTCTCAACCTCTTCTGGATTCTTATTTGGTTTGAGCATTACTGTTACGTAGGCGGTATTGAGATGAGGATCTAAGGGAGAACCATGTGTCTTTGCGTTAAAGAATTTTGCCATATGAGGTGCTAATGTGTCTGTGAAGGCTTTGTAATATGGCACGGATAGACCGTCGGGCCCTGGCGCTGAGCCTTCTTTTAGGTTTTTAATGACCTTCCTTATTTCTTCGACCGTGATGCTCGCCTCCATAACATCCCTGTGATCTTCGGTTTTATCTTGGGATCGGTAGGTCTCGGAGAAAAACGGATAACCAGGGGTCTTTATTCGTTGGTGTCATGCTATAGAGGTTGGTGTAAAAACCTCGAAAGGCTTCTAAAATTTTGTTGGGGTCGGCTGAGGGGGGGTTTCCTGCTACTCTAATCTTAGGTAGACAGTGGGTACGCAATCGTGGGGATAGCTTAGAGGCCAACATCGGTCCTATTTTATCTTTTTGGTTGTAGAATCTAGCTCCACTCCAGCGGATGTGTTTCTCCGCTTTTACTGTGAGGGCCAAATTCAGTTCCAGCCTGACAATGTCCAATCGATGAAGTAGGGCTTTACAGGGGTTCTTCTTGTGTTGGCTTTTCAGGTCCGCAAAAGTCTTTTGAAGTTTTTCAATGTCTAACGGTCTTTCTTTCTTCAGTCAGGTTGCTATGCTGATGATTTTGCCCCTAATTGTGGCTTTGTGTGCGGCCCAGAGATTCTCGGGGAGATATCATCTACATTGTTGAGTAGGAAGTATTCCTTCAGGGATTTCTCTATCTCTGTAACGTTTATGGGGTCACTCAGAATGGATTCGTTAAGTCGCCAGTGCGAACCCATTGGCATATTGAGGGAATTCTGCATAATGAGGAGGACTAGCAAGTGGTCTGACCAGACAGTGTCGCCTTCTGTGTCGATGGTATAAGGGTGGTGGGTACCAGAATATGATCTATTCTGGCATAAGACTGATGGGGGGCTGAGAAATATGTATGGTCCCTTTTTGATGGATTAAGTTCCCTCCATATGTCGGTCAGACCGTGAGAGTGAAGGGTTCTTGCTATGTTCAGGCTGGCTTTGGTGGGTCGTGTCAGTTGGTCCTTGGGGGGTTTTGATTTGTCGAGTCCCTGGTCGAAAGCTATGTTTGAATCCCCTCCAAAGATGACCTTGCCAGGCACTATTTTTAAAGGGTTTTTTCATTTTTACTGTTTATTTGTTTAACTTTAAGCATCATTAAAATCACTCCTCCTGTAAAACCGATCTTTTAAAAAACAAAATTTTGCATTGACACATGTCCCCCAGGGCAATACCCGAGCCCCGTATCCTTTTTATGGCCAAACACTTGTATATAAGCCTTCAAAATAGGGAAGTTTTGATTTTTCAAGTTTGGGTCCCATAGGCTTTAATAGAGTTTGCAGTTTGTGTCCGACCTTTTTCCATATTCAGGAGTTCTGGTGTAAACCAAACCAGGGGGTGTTCAGCCCATCGCTAGTGACAGTATGTAAAAATATATTATAGACTCTCTAAACTTCCTACAGACTAAATATTATACACAGATTCAGGTTATTTTTACCAAAGAAATGTAGCAGAATACATTTTGTCCTACATTTATGAAGAATGATTATTTATTTGCAAACTTTTATAACAGAATTACATTTTTGGGCTTTTTTCGTTTATTTAGCAAAAAATAAAAAAATAAAACAGTGGTGAATAAATACCACCAATAAAAGCTTTATCTGTCTCAAAAAAAAAATAAAAGATTAATTTGTGTACTGTGTTGCATGACGGAGGAATTTTCATTAAAAGCGTGACTGGGCTGAAATTTGAAAATTGGCCTGGGCAGAAAGGGGGTGAACGTGTCCGGTATTGAGGTGGTTAAAAAATAAAACCAAAGGAGCATTGTGTGCTAATGTAATTAGATCAGTACATTGACTGTCTGCTGCATGTAGCATGTTGTCGTTTTGTTTTACACTGCTTTATGGAATAAGCCAGAATATATTTTTTTCCCTCAGTGATAAAACAGAGTCTCATTTAAGAGCCTGTTGGAATGAGATCTTCAGGACATCCGATTTCTCATGTGTTTTTCTCCCAGACACGTAGCATGGGGATGCACCTGTCACATTATTTGCCTATAGCAAAGCCTGCCAAAAGACTATCAGAGATACATCTGTCATGTAGGTCTGAAATATTGCCGCAAAAGATGTTCTAATTAATTAACACTTTTCAAAGCTGCCAAATGCTTGCGATTTAGCACCACTGAATGTCTGTTTGCAGCATGTAGTAAAAACAAGAGAAGATCTTCTATGTCTGTGAATATTGAGATAACTACAGATTAAACTATAAATACATATTTTGACCATTGTGATAAGCAGCTAACTGGTGGACTATACTTCTTGCCAATTGTAATTGCTCATCCTTTGACACTCTCAATTATTTCGCAGATTAAACTCCTCTTGAGACAGAAAATCTCACTTTGTTGTTGCCCGGGTTAAAGAACATTTGCAAATCTAAACATCACCATGTTTTTCTATGTCTCTCTGGTACCATTACTCTAGTCATCTTGGATGACATTACTGCATATTTCCCTAAATCTTCACTTTGATACATTATGACTGAAGGATATTTTCTCCATATGTCAGTTACAAGTGTTTTCCTGTAAAACAAGAAAATAATATCACAATATGAATTTAATACACTAAAACTGAAACCTGAAGTATAATGTATAAACATTTTTCTCTTTAGGATTTTATTTTTAGCTGCAAATGTATGCCAAAGCAAGCAATACCACATGACAATCTATCACTGGTTTTAAAGTGAACCTGTGGTCAGGCTATGGGCATCCAAACGTACTGTATTCATAATAACAGTAAATGAGCTTTAATGCCATGTACACACAAGCGGACTTTCGATGGACTGAACTCGGAAGGACTTTTTGATGGACTTTCGACGGAGTTCTGACGGAGTTCCGACGCAACAGACTTGCCTACATGCGATCACACCAAAGTCCAACTGATTTGAACGCGATGACGTACAACCGGACTAGTATAGGGAAGTTCATAGCCAGTAGCCAATAGCTGCCCTTGCGTCGTTGTTCGTCCGTCGGACTAGCATACAGACAAACGTATTTTTCGACCGGACTCGAGTCCGTCGGAAAGATTTGAAACATGTTCTATTTCTAAAGTCCGTCTGATTTTTTGGACAGCAAAGGTCCGATGAAGCCCACACACGATTGAACATGATATATGTTCCATGTAATCTATAGAAAAAAAAATGCATTTTTCTGCTTTAGCAGCGTTTATTTTTAAAAAGCAAAAAATAAAACATTTAACATTTAAAAGAACAGTAAATAAAAAGTATATATTTTTTCTATATGCTGTCCCATTTAAAATTACACTAAAATTATGTTTTTGGTACAAAGCATGGTAAGGTTATTTGCAAAGAAAAATAAAAAGCTTTGTTAAAGTGGTAGTAAACTGGTAAAAAAATAAATAAATAAATAGGTCCCCTGTAGGTTCTTCACACAATGTGCCAGTATCCACCGATTATTAGCATATTATGACAGACTTACCTGCAAATGGAGCCCTCCAACACAGAGCTGTCACAGCTCCCCCTCAACTTCAATCTTCACCCGGTCTTCCTTCCGGGTTTGCGGACTCCTGTTGTTTGAGTGGCCGGGGCCCAGGTTAAGCTGATTGTAAGCTGATTGTATGCTTACCTATAGGTACAAGTATAAATACAGACTTTACTACCCCTTTAAGTTTTGTGCATTCTATTTATTCAACAAACATAATAAACAAAACAAATGGAAACAATATAAACAGAAAAAAATAGAAAAACAAAACCGTGATAAATAATAGCTAAGGGTAAAAGGGGAGGTATGGGTTAATTAGAGCTGATTAGGATTAACTGATTAGATTAACTGAGGTTTAATAAAGAGTTAAATACTTAATTACTTATTTTTACTTGTACTTTTTTTGTTTGTTTTTTAATGATGCAATATGAAGATCAAAAGTCACAGCTTTGATTCTATCTCATATGAATGAAATAGTAAATACAATGAAACATCTCAAACAGCTGATTTAATAAAGAGTTAAATAGAAACATGGGAATGAGATTAATTAATGAATACATTTATTTTTATTTGTAAGGTTTCTTTAAATTATGTCATATGCAGATCAAAGGTCACACCTTTGATCTATAATGAATGAAATAGGAAATACATTGAAATGTCTTCAAGTGTCATTTTACACAGGAGTGGCTGTATTCTTGTAGACGCTCTTGCTGTGTAATTCAAAGCAATTCTCAGAAGACATGTAGGGGAAATATCACCACTCTTGGCTCTGGAACTCCTGGTGCTGACCAAAATGAAACCAACCATGCACTACAAACTCAGCAGGAAAGGGGATTTATGCACAGAAAATGTCAGATCACATTGAACTTTATTAAAACCATTCAAAGCATGCTGAAGCCTCACCTAGGACCACCCTCTCTGTCAAAAGACAGCAAACTGTAGCACATCAAAAAGGAGTATTTTACTAAAGATCCTTGAAACAGATAAGACAAACTTGACCAAGACGGGTATTTTCCTCTGTTAAACTATTATATTTGATAAATGAACACAAAGGGTATGCAGTGCAAGAAATCACAATTTAATCAACAGTAATGACCTGTAGGCTCTTGGAGAACCTTTGACTTCAGGCATGAAAGGGACAAAGAATGACTGCCTTTATGTCAATCCACTCCCTTAAAATAGTGAGACCACAGATCCAGGACATAAATGACAGAGTGTAATAAACAACTATGCAAAGAATGCAACTTTAAACTACTAAGTAAGATTTCCCCCTTAATGTGTCCTAATATTTTACACTGAGTCCTCTGAGTTGTGGGAGAAAGAAGTGAGGAATTCCTCATTCCTCTTCAGCTAGCTCAACAAGGGCCCAAAGCAATTTCTGTACAATGATGCCCAGCAACAAGAGATAACTTATGCAAAGTGTTTCCTCTAGAAGCTCTCATGTAAGGAGATGGGATAGTTTTCCTACCTATTTTGACTGTTTTCTGTTTTTACATTCTAGCCTCACTCCTTTGGTATCCTCCACATATGGTTTCCACAACTATGCCACGGGTCCGCATGGTCCCTACCGAGATGGAACACAGTCTCACTTTTTTACTTCACATTTACCTGTACCCATGGATCTGCTAATTCCATATTGGCGCGCTTCCGTTTTTCTACCTAGTTTGACTGTTTTCTGTTTTTACATTCTAGCCTCACTCCTTTGGTATCCTCCACATATGGTTTCCACAACTATGCCCCGGGTCCGCCTGGTCCCTTCCAAGATGGAGTACAGTCTTGTTATTTTACTTCACATTTACCTGCACCTATGGATCTGCTAATTTCATATTGGTGCGCTTGAGTTTTTCTAGTTTGACTAGTTTGACTGTTTTCTGTTTTTACATTCTAGCCTTACTCCTTTGGTATCCTCCACATATGGTTTCCACAACTATTCCCATGGGTCCGCCTGGTCCCTACCGAGATGGAACATAGTCTTGCTTCAGCTCCTTCATCCTTTGGATAACAAGATTGCTAGGTTTATATATACTGTAATGCCCTGTACACACGGTCGGATTTTCCGACGGAAAATGTGTGATCGGAGCTTGTTGTGGGAAATTCCGACCGTGTGTGGGCTCCATCAGACTTTTTCCATCGGAATTTCCGACACACAAAGTTTGAGAGCAGGCTATAAAATTTTCCGACAACAAAATCCGTTTGCGTCAATTCCGAACATGTGTGGACAATTCCGACGCACAAAGTGCCACGCATGCTCAGAATAAATTCCGGGACTGAACTGCTCGGTCTGGTAAAATTAGCGTTCAGAATGGATATAGCACTTTCGTCATGCTGCAATGTTTTAAATTGTTTAATGCAGTGCACTCTCTTCTTCTTTATAATGCTAGAAGAATGAAGTTGTTTTGCTGCTCATATTCACACAGACTTCTCACAAACTTCTTTCTTTATTATTTATCATGATTTCATGAATATAATATTTTTATTTGTCACATCTACCGAAAAAAAAATATTTTTTTTTAATGATTTTAGATTAACTTTTTTTTTTTTTTTAAATCCTGATCTTGTTATTTTTTTTTTCTTACTCCAGAATAGTTTTGGGTGTGTTTTGTGTGTCAAGTTACCACAGCACGATTATTATCTTGTATTATTTAATCTCAAGGAGATTGCTTGGTGTTGGTGTCTCTTGTTAATTTCACATTGTATTTTTCAAATGTACCTGCCTCCTCACAAACAAACTGTCATTTTTGAAGGAAAACAGAGATAGGCGAGTATTCTAAAACAAACCAAAAATTTATTAAGGGGTCCTAACCAAAGAAAGAGGGAGGCAACGCTGGAGAAACAGTAGAAATTGGTGAAGCCTTTGGCCCCCCAGGGCACACATCAACTATTTTACTGCAAAATTGGTGGCCTGAGGACTCCATATATAAGGGAGTACAATCTGGTCCAGAAGACCAAGAGATCATGAACAGCAGCAGATGACAGGCTGTGCTCATACAAGAGCCTGCAACTTTTGTCAGACAAGACTGAACCCAGGCCATCACTTTCTTGTCTTCCTTCCACTCTTCCTTCCACGCTGTGTCTGTGGTGGTGGAGTTGTGGCAGGAGGAGGAGGAGGAGGAGGATGATGTAACTCACACAGGTGGGTATTGGGTGTGATTTCGCCCCTCAACCCCTTAGTTAATGTTTTATAAAGGATGTCCTCACACATGAGGCGTTGGCCCTCCTGCATGTCCTGCAGTTTGGTGGTAGCCATGCAGGCAAAGGCCTCTTCAAGAGTGGGGGTGGCTCTGAGGGACGCAGAAGCCTCCTGAATCAGCCTGAGTGCTGAATCCTCCACGTTACTCCCCTTCCTGGGTCTTTTGTTTGGAAGGTGGAGGGGAGGAACCTGTGATTCTGTGAGGCTCCTACTGGGCCCTGCCACCTACCCCGGCCTCCTCCTGGCTGCCACTAACCTCAGCCTCTTCCTGTGTGCCACATTCCACAGCCTCCTCCTGGCTGAGGTCTTCCTGTGTATGAAAAAGGGACATAGTTTTAGTTTTTTCTTCATCAATCACACACAATTTTTATCTCATGATTGTTGCAAATTGAATGTTAAGAAATATAAAAGATTATCATTCGGAGCCAAGCATTTTTCATTCTTGTCCCAATTCTTTTTGCCCACTACTGTCTATTGATATGTAAAACACGAATTTTGGCTTTTAAATAGGACATGGTTGCTGTGGGGACCACCGGCTTCATCAACTCCAGCAGTTTCTCCAGCGCTGCCTGCCTCTTTTGTTTATGATTATATTGCGGGTGTTTCACCTGCCACAGACAGGGCAGCTCCCTGTATTTGTCTATGAACAGGGGGAGGAAGTTGTGGTCATCCATTTTATCTGCAATACACAACACAAGACAAACCCTAATGTCAGACCTAATCATGTCCCAATATAGGCCTCAATCTCTAAGCGGTATAGGCCTAAGTTTAAATGTTACCTTCGTTATCATGATCAGTGCTTCCTATACTCCTTCCTCCGCTCACAGATCATACGTACAATGCATGCATGTTACGCTTTATATACACTGCGCATGCGTGAAACTCTGCCCTCCCCTGACATCTTTCTAGTCTATTCCCCGCCCCTTCTCGTTCGGTGCAGTGGGGAAGAGCACATGGCGGAGACACAACAGGTGCGTGCTAATTACAGCAACGAGGAGGAGGAAAGCCCAGAGCCAGAAACGTCATGATCCCAGAGGAGAAGATTTAAGGCCTCAAATATGGCCTTTGTTGAGATGGAGGAGATAGTCGACATACTGAAGAGGGCCGACTATGACGGGAAGTATGGATCATACACCAACCCCAATGTCAGAAAGGCCAAGATCATGGCAAAAGTTGTGAAGGGTCTGCACCATAATTTTGGGGTATGTCGATCCAAGGATCAACTGAGGAAGCGGTGGTCGGACCTCAAAATCAGGGAGCACGATCAGTATAGAAGGATCAGGAAAGTGCTGAAAAAAAGTAAGTAGTTGTGCTGTGTTCCTATTCGTTATTTTTAGAACGTTCGTGCTGCTCCATGTGCTTTTCTTTATTGCCATACAGCTTAAAATGGCAACTTTCATGTTCATGGACACATTATTCGTTTGTAGGAAACATTGTTCGTTCGGCCAATAAACACCATGTTTTGTCCAGATGCATTTCAATACATTTTTTCTGGCCTACTTCTCTTAAAATAATTTTGTTGTCTAGATGGGTTTGTAACTAGAATGAAATGCCAACTAGATTCTGTGTAAGGAGAGGACATTCAGCAGTTGTTTGCACATCTGGATGCTGGAGCACTAGTGTGGGACACCAGAACACCCTTTTTATTAGGGGGCCTTTTTATCAGGTGCTCCAGTGTATACTATAGGGGTGACTCCATCTGTGAAGCTTGTACAAAACAGGTAAGTATTCAAGCTTGACAAAGGACAAAAATATTTCTTCATCTTGGAACTCTGCCAAAACAGACACTTGTACCTCACTTCCAAGCAATGTTTCATATTCCTATTTCTGCCATTAAATATCTGTGTGCTAAGTATACCTATTTTTTTTTTTACATAGGGGCGAAAAGACTCAGAGGACACCACTCATCAGAGGAGACAACGGACCCCCCACCTTATGAAGAAGTGGAAATCCCCCAAACCCAACCAGAGGAGGAGGAGGGAGATGTGGTGGAAATAGTCACCACAACAGGTGAGTGTCTGCAACCACAGGCTCAGGTAAGAGATGGATACCTGCATATTTATTATACATGGTGTTTTGTTTTTTTTTTAATAATTTTAGGTGATCGTGATGTTGTGGAAGAAGGTCATTTCACCAGTGAAAGTGCCCAGATCCTGATCGGAGAGATAATGGGGTGTAATAGGGACTTGGAAAACATCAAGCAAAACATCAATGATGTTTAAACCAAAATGAAGAACATGATTGATGTTTTAGGGAGAATTTAAAACCCCTAGAAATCCTTAAGTTATTTGTGCATTGTGTTTTTGCTTTTCTGACAATTTTTTGAAAATTTTGTGACATATTATAGAAAAGCCAAATTTTGAAGATGCACACAGTGTGTCAACATGTGCTATCTGCCATCACATGAGACCAATGTACATGTTTTGTGGGTGCAACCCCATCCTCAATAATAAAGTAGCTGAGAGGAAGGGGTTGCACCCACAAAACATGCCCATTGATCCCCCATGATGGCAGCTAGCACATGTTGACATTCGCCAATTTGTGTGCATTTTCAAAACTTGGCTTTTTCAGGGGTGACTTCACCCCATCTGCTGAACGCAATATATAGTTTATAAATACTCATGTCTGATATTGCCTTCACTTTCTATAAAAATTGAACTTTGTAAGTTCCAGAGTTGTGTATTTCTTTTTGCTTTTAAACATGCCTGTTTTACCTTAAAAGGCAATTTCTACATTTTAATGTGAAGTAAAAAATTGTTATACAACAAACATGTTGGTTTGTTTTAAAAACCCTTTATAAATGCACATGTGATTGTGCTTGTATTAAAAAGATTGAGAATCAACAATGTGTGGCTTCTTCTTTCAATGCTCAAAAGCATATTTTGTAGTAAAGTTGGTGTTTTCAGTGACAATGGAGGTTATTTACTAAAGGGAAATCCACTTTGCACTACAAGTGCAGTTTAAGTGCACTTGCAGTGCAAAGTGTATTTTCCTTTAGTAAATAACACCCAACAGTGCTTTCTAATTTTACACAATCACGCCATTTTCAGGACTCCCCAAATTTCAGTCATGGTCAGCTAAAAAGAAGGCCAAGCAGTAAATCTAAGCAAATGTTTGTTCAGTTTAAAATATATTTTTATTTAAAAAATGTCTCAGACATTGTCTGGCATATCGATGGCCCCCCTACCCGCAAAGTATTCCATGTATCTTAGACGGACCTCGCAAGCACTCTGGGGGGGCAAGCCAGCTTCAAGCGCCGTCAGGTTTGGTTCATTCATATTTATTCCAGCTTCAGGCCCAACTGAGCCAGCATAGTTCACAGAATTTCTCCTTAAAAAGTTGTGGAGAACACAGCAAGCCAAGATGATGTGATTGAGTTTATATTCCGCCATGTGTGTAAGAAATAGGCGGAACCAGCTGGCCATTATTCCAAACGTGTTCTCCACCACTTTTCTGGCTCTGGCCAGCCGGTAATTAAAAACCCTCTGGTCCGGGGTGAGGGTCCTCATAGGGAATGGCCGCATAAGATGGTCCCCTAGCGCAAACGCTTCATCTGCAATGAAGACGAATGGGAGTCCTTCCGCATTGTCTTCTGGAGGTGGCAAGCCCAAGCTGCCATTCTGGAGATGCCTGTAGAACTCTGTGTGGGCGATGACTCCACCGTCTGACATTCGGCCATTCTTCCCCACATCCACATACAGGAACTCGTAAGTAGCCGACACCACTGCCAACATCACAATACTGTTGAACCCCTTGTAGTTGTAATAGTATGACCCCAAGTTGGGTGGTGGGACGATGTGGACGTGTTTCCCATCAATTGCCCCTCCACAGTTAGGAAAGTCCCACCTGGGCTGGGCAAAGTGGGAGGCCACAGTCTGCCATTCCTGAAGGTTGGAAGGAAACTGTGGAGTCAAACAAGAAAAATAAATTAATCATTTTGCACATAAACATGGAAAGCAGATTAAATACAATCATACTTGGCCAACATTTATTTTAGGGAGTATTTAAAGACAAAGGTATAAGGTCCACCTATCAGATCCCCCCCCCCCCCCATGGGCCATTTTAAAAATTTTAGGGGGGGAGATGTTTTGGCCAGGTAACTCTCTCCACTTCATTGAGAGATGAATGCCTAAATAATGTGTATTACTTTGGCCAGCCCCTCCTTACTTACACTATTGGCAGCCCACGGGACAGGTAAGAAGTGTCATAATACGAAGAAGTAAATACACACTGTACACATTTCAGCACATTTTTACATTCTGCTATTACCTATCAAGATAATAATAGGATACAAAAACTTTAAACAGTACCATTTGAAAGTATTCAGGCAGGCCCTTTCACTACATGCTTTGGGGAATTTATCCATAAATCTGACCACAAAAGAGGTGGGTATAGTGTGTATGGGTTTGGCAAAGTCAGCAGATAGAGGATTGGTATCAGCTGAGTTAGCAGTTGGGGGAGGGAGGGTCCCAAATGATTTTGGGACCCAAAAAAAAAACCTCTGGCACTTTGCCAGAATTTAAAGCACAAATCACAATTTTAAACATTTTAGGGGGTATTTGGGGTAAAGCACTACTATGGAGCTGACAAAATACATTGTTAATTGAGTAGAGGAGGTGGATATAGGCCCAGGAGAGCATGCTGGGGAGGTAAGTGAAGGCAAATATGTATGAAGGACAAAAAAAAAAAATCCAGCATGCATGAGGACAAAGGGGACATTCACAGCATATTACAATCATGGTAATTAGGGAATGAGGAAAGAAATACATTATATTATCAAACATTAAATACAATAAAATGTGATGTTAAAGGATAAAAATCTTACCTTAATATACTCCTTCTGCAGGACCTGGATGATGGCAGAACAGGTCTCCAGGATAATGATCCCCAGAGCCTGGGAGGAGATGCCTGTCGAGAACTCAAGGTCCTGCAGGCTTCTGCCCGTCGACAAGTACCGCAGGGTGGCGACTAGCCTCTGCTCCGCAGTGATGGTTTGCCTCATGCAGGTATCCTGCATATCCTGATATAAGGGGTCAGCAAAGCCAACAAACGGTGAAATACGGGGTCCGTCATCCGGAGAAAGTTCCTGAAATCATCAGGATTATTCTCACGGATCTCACGGAGCAAAGGCATGTGACAGAATTGGTCACACTGGAGCAACCTATTCTTGGTCCATGAACTCCTCCTCGCTCTGTTCATGGACTGGGCTTGTGTCAAAGTAAGGACCCCAACATCAAGGCCACGCACAGCACAAACTCTATGATGAGTACATACACGCAACATGGCTACAAAACGGTCGGCTGCTCAAAACGATGTAACAGAACGCACTGAAGAACAGCAAGGCCTGTGAAGAGCAACCTGAAAATCAGTAATGAACGGACAAGAACACAATGACAAGTCAATGGTAACTCGCTGCATGCACTGAAGACCAGATACAAACCCCCAAGCACAAACTGAACAGCAGAAATACGATCTGAAAACCACGGGTCTGAAAAAGTGCGAATCGTCTCTTACCAAAGTTTTACTAACATGAGATTAGCAAAAGGAGCCCAAAGGGTGCCGCGCTTGGTACTGAACTGCCCTTTTATAGTCTCGTCATACGTGGTGTACGTCACCTTGTTCTTGGTGTTTGGAAATTCCGACAACTTTGTGCGACCATGTGTATGCAAGACAAGTTTGAGCCAACATCCGTCAGAAAAAATCCATTAATTTTGTTGTCAGACTGTCCGATCAATGTCCGACCGTATGTACAGGGCATAAGTCTTTATTTCTATCAATGCTTATATTGTCCTGATGGCACTTTAATGCCTGAGGCCTCAACCATCTGACAAAATGAATTTCTCTTTGGTAAGAAGCACAGTCCCTCCAGACTGACATACTCATTGTCCAAGAGACACATTTTTAAACTGATGCCACCTCCAAATGCAATCATAAGGACTTTCTCCATCTATAGCTGTCCACTTGCTCATTTAAGAAGAGGGGGGGTGATGTTGGCATTTAGGAATATGGTGTCATTTACGCTTCACTCATCCATCAACACTGATAGTTGATTTATATATAATTTCAACATGTTACATAAACAATAGGACACTGGTGAATATCCCAACTCCAAACAGTTAGCTATGGCAGTTTCCTCATGTGCCGTGATTTTAACTTGAGAGTCAATCTCTCATCGAGACATGATCTTTACACCTAAAAGTAGATCCCCTACTCTGAAAACTCTCCTCCATGATGAAGATGTCTACGATGTGTGGCTCCGTCTACATGCTAATGAGAAGGACTTTTTTTTCTCCCCAAGGCATCAATCCTATTCTCATATCTTTTCATTGTTGACACATGGCTTTTGCAGTAAGTGTCCACTTCCAATATATCAGCTAGCACGTGGTCTGACCACACTGTTATTACAATTACACTAACAGAAAAGGTCACTTGCTCCCTATAGTGTTAGTATAGTGTAACAATATAATCATTCAAGGACCTAATAACAGTGTTTTGCTCTCTCAGCATATCTGGGATTATTTCTCCTTGAATGCTATTGAGGATATTAATGCCTTCGCTCTTTGGAATGTCCATAAGCCATATGAGAGGAGTGATCTTTAAATTGTGTGATAAAACTAAACGAAAACTTAATTTTCCATACAATACCCTCCTGAGCAATATTCATGCCCTGGAACTCCAAAATAAATCAATGCCAAACCAGGTTATTACTACTTCTCTCTTACAAATTCATCAAGATAAACGCCTATGTTTATTGAAGCTTAAATATTATGCCCAAAACAACAAGGCAGGAAAATTCCTAGCTAACAGACTTAAAGCTCAATGTAACAAAGCTAAGATTTCACATATCTTTCATCACTTTTTCAGACTACTATGGCTGACCTGGCTACAAGCCAGCCCTCTGACTCTAATATTGAGACATTTTTACCTTTTAAAATTATCTATGTTAAATACTACACATTTGAAACAACTAAATGTCCCTTTCTCTCTCCACATGAAATTACTTGTTTTATTAAGACCCTGTCTCCTGCTAAGTTTCCAGGCCCTGACTAGTTTACAAATGAATATTACAAATTCTTCGTCATCGTCTTGGGTCCTCATCCATCCAGTATGTTCACTGCACCACTGCATCACAAGCCTCTTTCTCGTAGGAAATGCTGAGACCGCACATTGTTATGCTTCCCAAACCTGAGAAAGACCTGACTACCCCATCCAATTTCAGGCAAATATAATTGCTAAATTCAGACATTAGAATATACACCAAGCTATTCGCACATCATTTAAGGACATTATGCCCTCCCTAGTACAGCCAGATTAAATGGGGTTCACCAAAGGTAGACAGGCCTTTAACGTCACAAGACATATAATAAATGTTATAAACTATTCAGAAAAACTCAAATGCCCTCTCTGCTACTATCTTGAAAAGGTGTTCTATAGACTGTATTGGGGGTAAATGGTTTGTGTCCTCAAAAAATGTGGGTTTCATGGTCCATACTCTTTGCAATATTTCCTTATTACAAATGGCACTAGGCAAGGCTGTCCACTGTCTCTGCTTATTTTCAACCTCATGATAAAGCCATTAGTTGAGACTATCTGGACACACACCCTGATTACAGCTTTAAGGTTTCACACTAGGCCACGTGTCGTAAACCTTTCTGCAGATGATGTGATACTTCTCCTGACAAACCCATCTGAATCATTTCCTCAAGTTTATCAGGTCCTCACTCAGTTTAGCTCTATATCATATTACAAAGTTACTTTTCTAAATCGCTTATCCTTAACCTAGGCATCCCCAGTAAAGACTAGCACCTTATGGCACAATTCTTGAGCTGCTTCTAGCTTGCCATATCTAGGCATTACTCTAACATCCTCTACCACAACACTAGCTGAGACCAATTTCAGCCCCCTCATTACTAAAATAGCAACTGAGCTACACCATCTTTCACACTTTGAACTATCTTGGTCAGGAAGGCTGGCTGCTTTCAAAATGCTTATTCTCCCACAGATATTGTATCTCTTCCCCAATTCACTTAAATGTTTGTATTTAACATTCTTGACATCCATCTTTAAACAATATATGTGGAACCATAAAGAGCTAGATGATCCTAGGTTCAACTTATGAAACATAAAACAGTGGGAAGCATAGGCTTGGTTGATATTAAAATGACTATATAGCTGTTCTTCTAGATTAGTTATGACACTGGTTCAACCTTCAACTGAGGTGCTATGGTTGGTATGCTCCCCTTCCCCTAACATTCAGATAGACTTGGGATTTTGGCTTTTTATGAGTGCATTCCTTACCATTCTAAAGGTTTATCTTACTTTTACAATCTCTTACAGAACAAATTGTTGTTTACTAAGACTCCTCTTATCCATACATGTGACCTTCAAAAAACCTATATGATGTATCAGTGGTTTTCTGCACTTTGCTATTCTTAGGCCATCTCTCATTATTTATTGGGAGCTCGGGCAGAAAATTGTAACTTGATTGTACCTTACTCTGTACTGTATAGCTCACTTCACCTCTACCCGGTCTCTTCTTTGCTGGTGAGGTTGTGGCCAAGTTGGTAAATTACTACATATCCTTTGGACGTCTAAAAACCTACAAAGCTTCTGGAGGAGTGTATTCCAGCTCCTTTCCAGTGTCACTGGGATCTATACTGACCCAGAGCCGGCTTTGAAAATCCTAAATTTAAAGATAGATGGTTTCCCCATTGCCTTCCAAAAGTAAATTTCTAGTATTCTGTTAGCTGCCAGATTCACAATTAAGAGACACTGAAAGAAGGAGCTGGCACCCAAACTGTTCGAGGTCCTAACCATTGTTCAATCACATTATACTTCCAAGAGGCTAATAGCTGTAAGAACTGACTCTCTGGCGACCTTTGAGAAAGCTTGGCAACCTTGGATAATCTGGTATTCTAAATAACTTAGTTGATGTTACTGATTTAGGTCGGGTTTACAGTGGTACGACACGACAGTGTACCACTTTGGATCCAACTTTGCCCAGCAACTTGAAGTCCGACATGCGTAGGACTTCAATGAACAGGCATCCGACTTTCATCCCCGACAATACCAGGCACTGTGTCGGGTATGAATCTTTTGGGGGAACTCCATGCAAAATGTAAAAAAAACCCCGGCATTGGTCCCCCCTCAAAGAGCATACCAGGCCCTTCGGTCTGGTATGGTTTTAAGGGGAACCCCCCACACCATTTTTTCAGCATGGGGGTCCCAAAATCCATACCAGACCCTTATCCGAGCACACATCTCAGTAGGTCAGGAAAGGGGTGGGAACGAGCGAGTGGCCCCCTCCCTCCTGAACCGTACCAGGCCGCTTGCCCTCAACATGGGGGGTGGGTGCATTGGGGCAGGGGGGGTCCTTCACCCCCCACCCCAAAGCACCTTGTTTCCATGGTGATGAGGACAAGGGCCTCTTTCCGTCAACCCTGGCCATTGGTTGTCGGGGTCTGCGGGCGGGGTTCTTATCGGAATCTGGAAACCTCCTTTAACAAGGGGGCCCCCAGATCCTGGCCCCCCACCCTATGGGACTGAGTATGGGATACATTGTACCCCTACCCATTCACCTGAAAAAAGTGGCAAAAATAAAACACAGCACACAGGGTGTGAAAGTACTTTATTAAGGCTGCTTCGGCATCTCTTCCGACTTCTTCCCTTTTCAGCTCTTCTGCCTCCTCTGCTGTTGGAGCATTTGTCATACCAGTGTGAATCCATCCTTATACTTTGGACTTAGGCTGGGATCACACTTGTATGACAAATGCTCTGACATTGGGAGCTCATGTTGCATGATGTGTGAAAATCAATGCAGTCTTAACTGGTCTAACAGTATTCAGTCCGACTTTGAAAATGGTCCCTGCACTAATTTGGTCTGACTTTGATCCTACTTCAGTCCATTGAATATCACTGAAGTCAAGTCAAAGTCAGATCAAGGTCTTAACTGATCCAATTTTGGCATGCGACTTGTGCTCTGATGATCTTGAAGGGGAACTCCATGCCATAGTAAAAAGAAAAATGGCATGGGTTCCCCTTTCAAGAGCATACAAGGCCCTACATTCTGGTATAGATTTTAAGGTGAACCCCACGCGAGAAAACTGCATGGGGACCCCCAAAATCCACACCAGACCCTTATCCAAGCATGCAGCCCAGCAGGTCAGGAAAGGAGGTGAGAAAGAGCAAGCCCCCCTTCTGATCTGTACCAGGCTGCATGCCCTCAACATGGGGGGTGGGTGCTTTGGGGCAGCGGGGGCCTGCGTCCCCCCATCCCAAAGCACCTTGTCCCCTTGTTGATGAGGACAAGGGCCTCTTCCCGACAACCCTGGCTGTTGGTTGTCGGGGTCTGCAGGCAGGGAGCTTATCGGAATCTGGAAGCCCCATTTAACGAGGATGCCCCCAGATCCCGGCCCCCAACCTTATGTGAATGAGTATGGGGTACATTGTACCCCTACCCATTCACCTAAAAAAGCATAAAAAATAAAACACATCACACAGGTTTTTAAAGTAATTTATTAAGGCACCTCCGGCGTCTCTTCTGACTTCTTCTCCCCTCTCCGGCTCTTCTGCCTCCACTGCTGATGTCTTCTGCCTCTGCCGGTTCTTCTCCCCTCTCCTGGTCTTCTCCGCTCTCCGCTGATGTCTTCTAGCCCTCTCTGGTTCTTCTCCCTCTGTCCACTGTCTTCTGACCGGGTCTTCTCTGCTAGCTTCTCACTCTTTTTCTGGGTCTTCTCTGCTGTCTTCGCCCTCTGTTCTTCTTCCGATATTGACTCGATACTCTCTCCCGCTCTAATGCTGGTTGCATGGTGTACCACTACTTATATTAGCATGGGGCGGGGTCACCGGAGGTCCTTCCCTTATGACGTCACCACCTGATCATTCCCTGGGTGCATGACATCAAAAGGGGCGGGGCCTCCCGATGACATCACCTGCTCCATGCCAATATAAGCATTAGGGCTGGAGAGAGCCTTGAGTCAACATTGAAAGAAGAACAGAGGGAGAAGACAGTGGAGAAGACCCAGAAAAAAGAGTGAGAAGATAGCAGAGAAGACAGCAGACAGAGGAAGAAGAACCGGAGAGGGCTAGAAGATATCAGTGGAAAAGACCCGGAGAGGGGAGAAAAACCAGCAGAGGCAGAAGAAGTCAGTGGAGGAGGCAGAAGAGCCGGAGAGAGCAGAAAAAATCGTAAGAGACAACAGAGCTGCCTTAATAAATTACTTTCAAAACCTGTGTAATATGTTTTATTTTTTATTTGTTTTTTAGGTGAATGGGTAGAGGCACAATGTACCTCATACTCATTCACATAGGGTGGGGGGCCAGAATCTGAGGGCCCCCTTGTTAAAGGGGGCTTCCAGATTCTGATAAGTCCCCACCCGCAGACCCCAACAACCAACGGCCAGGGTTGTCGGTAAAAGGCCCTTGTTCTCATCAACATGGGGACAAGGTGCTTTGGAGTGGGGGGTATGGTTCAGGAGGGGCTCGCTTGTCCCCACCCCCTTTCCTGACCTCCCGAGCTGTGTGCTCGGATAAGGGTCTGGTAGGGATTATGGAGGGACCCCAACGCTGTTTTTTTGACGTGGGGGTTCTCTTGAAAATCCATACAGACTACCAGACCGAAGGGCCTGATATGCTCTTGGAGGGGGAACCATTGAAGTCAGATACATGTTGGACTTCAAGTTGCAGGGCAAAGTCAGATCCAAAGTGGTACGACTGTCGTGTCATACCAGTGTGCCAGTGTGAACCCAGCCTCAGGCTGGGTTCACACTTGTATGACCAACGCTCTGACATTGGGAGCTCATGTTGCATGATGTGTGAAAATCAATGTTTCCCTATGAGAGCCATCTTAACTGGTCCGACATAAGTCGGTCCGACTTTGAAAAAGCTTCCTGCACTATTTTGGTCTGACTTTGATCCTACTTCAGCCCATTGAATATCACTGAAGTCGGATCAAAGTAGGATCCTTGTCCTAACCATATGACTTGTGACATCCGACATGGTGATTACAGCAGCAGTAAAAGGAATTTATGTCACACTGGGATTGTTTTGATTGGTCAAAGGACAAGTCAGACTATCACAAAGTTGTATCACAGTAGTATCCTGTTTATTCAAGTCAGCTGGATGTCGAGCCGATGTAGGACTGATGTCGCAGAGCAAAATAGGATAACAGTTGTATGACTGTTGTGTAGTATCAGTGTGAACCCAGTCTGAGGCATGTGAAAAGTCTTATGACTAGTTCCCTAACCATTTGTTTTATTATCTGACTTACAGTGGGGATGGAAAGTATTCAGACTCCCTTAAAGTTTTCACTCTTTGTTATATTGCAGCCATTTGCTAAAATAATTTAAATTAATTTTGTTTCCTCATTAATGTACACACAGCACCCCATATTGACAGAAAAACACGAAATTGTTGACATTTTTGTAGATTTATTAAAAAAGAAAAACTAAAATATCACATGGTCCTAAGTATTCAGACCCTTTGCTCAGTATTTAGTAGAAGCACCCCTTTTGATCTAATACAGCCATGAGTCTTTTTGGGAAAGATGCAACAAGCTTTTCACACCTGGATTTGGGGATCCTCTGCCATTCCTCCTTGCAGATCCTCTCCAGTTCTGTCAGGTTGGATGGTAAACGTTGGTGGACAGCCATTTTTAGGTCTCTCCAGAGATGCTCAATTGGGTTTAAGTCAGGGCTCTGGCTGGGCCATTCAAGAACAGTCACGGAGTTGTTGTGAAGCCATTCCTTCGTTATTTTAGCTGTGTTCTTAGGGTCATTGTCTTGTTGGAAGGTAAACCTTCGGCCCAGTCTGAGGTCCTGAGCACTCTGGAGAAGGTTTTTGTCCAGGATATCTCTATACTTGGCCGCATTCATCTTTCCCTCGATTGCAACCAGTTGTCCTGTCCCTGCAGTTGAAAAACACCCCCACAGCATGATGCTGCCACCACCATGCTTCACTTTTGCGACTGTATTGGACAGATGATGAGCAGTGCCTGGTTTTCTCCACACATACCGCTTAGGCCAAAAAATTCTATCTTGGTCTCATCAGACCAGAGAATCTTATTTCTCACCATCTTGGAGTCCTTCAGGTGTTTTTTTAGCAAACTCCATGCGGGCTTTCACGTGTCTTTCACTGAGGAGAAGCTTCCGTCGGGCCACTCTGCCATAAAGCCCCGACTGGTGGAGGGATGCAGTGATGGTTGACTTTCTACAACTTTCTCCCATCTCCCGACTGCATCTCTGGAACTCAGCCACAGTGATGTTTGGGTTCTTCTTTACCTCTCTCACCAAGGCTCTTCTCCCCCGATAACTCAGTTTGGCCAGAGGGCCAGCTCTAGGAAGGGTTCTAGTCGTCCCAAACGTCTTCCATTTAAGGATTATGGAGGCCACTGTGCTCTTAGGAACCTTAAGTGCAGCAGAATTTTTTTGTAACCTTGGCCAGATCTGTGCCTTGCCACAATTCTGTCTCTGAGCTCTTCAGGCAGTTCCTTTGACCTCATGATTCTCATTTGCTCTGCCATGCACTGTGAGCTGTAAGGTCATATATAGACTGGTGTGTGGCTTTCCTAATCAAGTCCAATCAATATAATCAAACACAGCTGGACTCAAATGAAGGTGTAGAACCATCTCAAGGATGATCAGAAGAAATGGACAGCACCTGAGTTATATATGTGAGTGTCACAGCAAAGGGTCTGAATACTTAGGACCATGTGATATTTCAGTTTTTCTTTTTTAATAAATCTGCAAAAATGTCAACAATTCTGTGTTTTCCTGTCAATATGGGGTGCTGTGTGTACATTAATGAAGAAAAAATGAACTTAAATTATTTTAGCAAATGGCTGCAATATAACAAATAGTGAAAAATTAAAGGGGGTCTGAATACTTTCCGTCCCCACTGTATGTATGTGGTTACCAAAATGCCCTGTGAGGCAAATCCTCTTGTATATTTTCTCTTTTATTTGTTTTACCTGCAGTTGCAAGTTTCTTTTTTCTAAAACCTTTTTTCAATAAAAACACAATGAAATGGAAAATAGTGTAAAAACATAATTTTATATGCTTATAGTAGATGAAAATAAAGCTATTTTTATACATGAGCATGAAAAAATATGTTTTCTTTAGGTTCCCCTTCACAAAGCATACCTAAAAAAAATACAGGCATACCCCACTTTTAAGTACCGAATGGGGTTTATTTATTAAAGCTGAAAAGTGCAAAATCAGGCTCACTTCTGCATAGAAACCAATGAGCTTCCAGGTTGTATTACCAAAGAATGGGCTAAAACTAGCCCTCAAGATGTTCATCTTTTTATTTCCATAATATTTTATTGAGGATGCTTAATGTATACATACAGATGTATGTACAAAAACATATTTTACATGGGCCCATTGGCCTGGTTAAGTACAGGTAAACCAAAACAAAAACATTGTTTTAACATTCAATCTCGCTATAACAACAAAAAGTTAAGTAGAAGATTTATGGTGTCTTTAAGGATAGTCAGCAGGGTGGCAAATAATGTATAGTGAATACAAGCAAGCTATGTGGTTTGTAGGCCCAGATGGGCTTAATTTTTTTGGGGGGATATTTCCATAAGTCAGTCTGATTTCTTGAAGTAATAGCGGTTGTGTGGGGGACTCTCTAAATAAGGATGGGTGAACAGAATTCGTGAAGTGATAGATTATTCAGGGAGAGTATAATAGTCGCTTGGTGTGGATTCCATGGTTGACAGGCCGGCTGACAACCAGATTTAGGTGTATTAGCTATATGTGTGTAGAGATGGAGCGTGGTGGGGGGGTGGTGGGACTGTTGGGAAAGAAGGGAGGGTTGGATAGGTGGGGAGAGGTGGGTGGGAGGGGTGAGAAGAAAATTGCATGTGAGGGTGTCGAAGAATATAGACAGGATAGATCGGCGCAGGGGGGCCTAGGCCTCCTATCTAGCCTTGGTTTGCCGTCTACCCTGCCTTAAGTTTCCCAGAGCCTGAGGGAAAGGTGTTCTGAGAAGTTTCCCTCTCCATTAACGTTTGGAGTTCATGGTTTGGATATATTCAGGAGTAGTTCTGAACTGTGACCAGCAAGACCAGGTAGTGGTGTATTTGGAGATGTTGTCATGGGAGATGGCTATAAGTTCTTCCATTTTGGCAATTGTATCAATTCTCTGAAACCAATCTTTGATCGATGGGGCATAGGTTTTGCCCCATAAAATTGGAACACATCACTTAGCAGCATTCAGCATGTGCATCGCGAGAGATTTGAAGTAAGATCGTCTGGGTATAGAGGTATGGTGCAATAGAATTTGTGAAGGTGAGAATTCTAATGTGAAAGTAGATATCCTGGAAATTAAGTTGTGGACTTCGCGCCAAAATTTTTGTATGATGGGGCAAGACCACCAAATGTAGAGAAGAGATCCTGGTTCAGAATTGCATCTCCAGCATTTGTTGGGAATGGATGGAGCGAACTTGTGTATAATGGTCGGCACTCTGTACCACTTCGTGAGTACTTTATAGCCATTTTCCTGTGTTGATATATTTATTGAACCCTTGAGTATGTTTTCAAATATTTGCTCCCACTGTGTGTCAGTGAGGTTTAGGGATAGTTCTTTCTCCCAGGATTGACATGTTTTGTTTTTCGTGGGTTATTTGGCGAAAAGTAATGAATAGATGGTTGAGACCACATGTCTCTGTGGTGTGTTTTCTGAGCATAGGGATTCCAGGGGGGTAAGTTGGCAGGACCAGAGCGGTTTGTGGTTCGGGTCTAGAAGGAAGTGTTGTATTTGAAGGTATGTCCATAGTGGGAACTTGAGATCTTTCATTTGGGAAGCTAGATCTTCTTGTCTTAGCAGTGTGGCCTTATTGAAAAATTGTTTGGCCAGAATGTGTTTATGTGGCCATGAAGTTGATAGGAATTGTTTAGACATTCCCGGGGGGAACTCGGGATTAAGACGGAGTGGTGTCATAGGGCCTGGACTAGATGAAAGGGAGTGTTTGGTCTTGGTTTCATGAAAGCAGCGTAGCACAGGACCTATGAGTAAGTGTTTGGATGTAGTGGGTGGGATATGTCTAGACAGAAGCAATGGCGTGGTGGCTAGGGGTTGTGAGGAAATGGATTCTTCTAGCGTAACCCATTGCTTTGTGGATGTATGAATATTCCAGTCCACTATTCTGGTGAGAAGGCATGCTTTGTGGTAGTTACGGATATCTGGGAGACCTATGCCCCCTTTGGATCTGGGGAGTACAAGGTGTTCGTATTTAATGCGTGGATGTTTATTGCACCATAGAAATTTAGTACAGATGGCTTTGTAGGTGGAGAAAAAGGAAGGAGGTAGGTAAATGGGGATGGCTTGCATTACATATAAAAGTCTAGGTACAACGTTCATTCTTAAAATTGCGGCTCTTCCGAACCATGAGAAGGAGGGTGTGTCCCATTTTTGTAGATCATTTTTAATCAAGGTTAATAGAGGGGTGAAATTCAAGGAATATAGCTCATCCAAATGGGCAGGGAGTTGTATGCCTAGGTATGTGATCGCTTTCAAAGTGAAGGGAAAATTGTTTTGGTATAGCGATACTTTATCTTCTGGCAGCGAGATGTTGAAGGTATACGACTTATCAAAATTAATTTTGAGGTTGGAGATATGTTGTGGGCGAAATCTTTTAACAAATTTGGAATGGAGACGTGTGGTTCTACGAGGGTCAGTAATATGTCGTCAGCAAAGGCTTAAATTTTAAATTTGTGTTCAGAAACCAAAATTCCCCAGATATTTGGGTTGTTTCTGATGCAGTTAAGAAATGGTTCTAATGTAAGTATATAAAGGAGGGGGGATAGGAGGCAGCCCTGGCGGGTCCCGTTGCAGATAGCGACGGCGTTTGACAGGTGGCCATTGACTTTCACTTGTGTTGTAGGACTTGAGTAGAGGTCTAGGATCATATTAAGCATATTATTCCTGAGTCCAAGGGATTGTAGGGTTGCAGCCATGTAGTCCCAGGCCACCCTGTCAAACACCTTCTCCGCATCTAATGAGAGGAAGAAGCCATTTTGTTTGGAGGAAGTCAGCCAGGAATGAAGGTCAATAGCTTTGATGGTGTTGTCCCTGGCCTCGCGGCCAGGAACAAAACTCACTTGGTCTGTGAACACCAATGAGGGGATGAGTGGGAGAAGGTGATTAGAAAGAATTTTGGCAAAGAGCTTGGTATCCACATTGAGGAGGGAGATGGAACGATAATTGGAGACTTTGGTGTGATCTTTCCCTTCTTTAGGTAACACAGTTATGTGGGCTTCTAGAAGGCGGTGTGGTGGACGTGTAGGTGACGTTAGAGAGTTGAATGTAGAGAGAAAGGGGGCGGTGAGTATATCCTTGAACATTTTGTAATAAGCGGCAGTATAGCCTGCTTTCATTTGTTTGATAGCTAGGGCTAGTTCCTCCTTAGAGATAGGGTTTTCTAGGGATTGAGCTATACCCTGTGGTATTGGTTTGGGAGTGTGTTGTTTCAGAAAGTCATGCATGAGTGTCTGTCTGGGCGTGGTGGGTTCCTGGAGTGGGTTTGTATGGGACAAGTTGTATAGTTCGGTGTAATAGCGTTCAAAACATGTAGTTATTTCTTCGTTATTTGTGGCGAGAGTGCTGTCGGATTTTTGGAATTGTCTTACCATATCGATTGCTCTCTTGGCCTGTAAGGCTCTAGCCAGGAGTGCTCCGCATTTGTTGCCATGTTCGTAAAACAGTTTACGTGTCAGGGTAAGTTTGCAGTTTGTTGTTTCATGTAGCTCATCTAATAGTAGGAATCTTACCCGAGTGAACGTGAGAGAGGAAGTACTTGTGGAAGAATCTAGAATGGGATTGAGGGGGACATTAAAGTTACCTCCTAGGATCAGTATACCTGATTGGAAGGGAGAGAGGCGATTTTGCGGAAGAAAGGGACTTGTTTCACATTTGGGGCGTAAATGTTGGCCAGGGTGATTGGTCTGTTCCATAGAGATAGGGTTTTGAGAATTAAATAACGACTATCAGTGTCCGCTATCGAGTCGGTTATTTCAATGGGGCAATGTTTTGCTATTAGAATTGAGACTCCTTTTGATTTTGAGTTGGGGTTTGAAGCGTGAAAAGCAGTCGTATAATAAGCATTGTCTAATTTGGGTTGGCATTTTGTTTTGAAATGTGTTTCCTGTACATAGACGATATCTGCTTTATGGCTTTTCATTGAGGCAAGTACCTGTGAGCGTTTTTCAGGAACGTTTAGTCCCTTGGTACTTAAGGAGAGAAGTTTTAGCGTAAGAGGGGTTGTCAGGGTCTTTAGAGGCATTTTCGGTGTGAATTGGGGCAGTTTTATCTGGCCGATAGGGGAGGGGTATTTGGTGGCGCGCTGGCCTTAAGTGGGGGTACGGGCAAAGAGGAAAAAAAAAAAAAAAGGGAAAAAGGGTGAGGGGAGGGTCAGGTAAGAGGGAAGCGGATTGTGTCATGATGAGGATAAGAGTATGTTAGTTGGGGTTGTGGGGGTGAAACCGAAGGTGAGGATAGACCAGCTACCTTACCTAAAGGAATAAATGGAATCCGGTTGTTATCAGCAGAGATTCGAGGAATCTGCTGGTTGGGGGGATAGGAGGACCGGTTGAGATTAATGTGGACCCGCTATGGAGGACTGATATTTCGTGTCAAGAAGGGAAAGAGCTAGTCGCTGTGGGAAGGGCAGACAGACAGGGGGAGACAGAATAGTTCCTATTCAGTATACTTGAAACAGGAATGTAGTTTAGAGCTAACATTTTACAGCAACTAATGTATTTCTTCAAAATGTAGAAAAAAAAAAAACCCTAGAGAGAGTTTTCAACAAGTGTATGGTCATCATGTCTGCAAATTACTGTTCTTAGCCCGTGAGGGTGTGGAGCGTTAGGAGGTGAAATCCCTATGTAAAGAACAATGAGGTGTGAGATATAGGCAAAGTGAGTGTTGCGTGATTCCATAAGTTGGTTGGGCCCTTGAGGGTATGGGTGTATCGTTTGCTTGGGAGAATGTATGGTTGTGTATCAAAGGGGTGTTCAGTCTAATTGCTGGTGGGGTGCTAAAGTGTATTTATTGAAAGGAGGATTGATATGGCTGGACGTGTTGGAAGGGATATGCTGAATACAATAAGGTAAAGTAGGATAGCATCATACAACCTGACATGATATACAATGAGCAGAATAAGCATAATAAGCTGGTTGAACCGGATAAGCAGGATGAACAGGATGCGAGGGAGTCGTGTTTGGGTCTGAAGTTCTAGAAATGTTGTATTAATATTAATTTACAACCCTAGGCGTTGATTAGTGGATCAAGCATATTGATAGAGATGAAAGCACTCCCCTATCAGATTCTTGTGTGGAAGAACGTAGGAGTATTTTCTGGGTCATGGGTACTAGGTAAAATTTGTTGAGTTCTTTTGCTCATTCAGGCGCTGGACTTAGAATTCTCCCTCGCATCTTGTTTGGGCAAATCAATAACAATATTTTTACCTCATATGCAAGATATATATAAAAAAAAAAAAGGTTTATATAAATATAAAAAAAAAAGAGGGGCACCTTATTGCTGTATATGGCGAGGTACGCCCTCTGACAGGGAGTATGATGGAAGCGTAGGGTGGCCCACAGCTGAGAAAAGTTCTAGGGAGGCACGGGTAATTGTTCCAGGTGAGCAGTTGTGGTGTGCCGAGAGGTGGAAGTGTCCTTCATATGGTTGAGGGCGATATTGATCCACAGGACTTGTAGTAGGCCGGTTGAGAAACCTATAGGGGTTGCGGATGTTTAAGCTCAGTGTGACAATTGAATGGAAACCCAACTGGATCATGCCAATGGTGGGATTAGGTAGGTGCAGATTTTGGACCCTAGTTCGTAAAGCCCTGTATGGGGCCGAGTCGTTGCCCTGGCATTTGATATGAGGGAAAAAAGGGTATCTGTGTAGCGTCTGTGTCAGGTGGTTCATGGCATGGTTGGAAGTGAAGATAAATTCTGACAAAATGATATGGGATGACAATCCGGTTGTCATGGTTATGCAATAGAGCTTGTCGATCAGCATACCTGTCTCCATGTGTTCATCTCTAGAGACCAGCTGACCCTCACCTGACTGCTTTTGTAACCTCTCCTCTAAGCATGGCCCCACCCCAGGCCCTATCAGGGAACCCTATATTAACCTGTGCACTGCAAGCCAGCAGTGCTGATCAACCATTGTGTGTTAGCCTCTGTGTGTACTTGCTGTGTTTCCAACATCTGATTCCTGTTACCGACTTTGGCCTGTTCTTAACTATTCCTGTCTGCTCGTGACCCTGACCTTTGGCGTGTTCCCGACCATCCCTGTTTGCCTGTGACCCTGAACCTTGGCGTGTACTCTGTTGTCCTTGTCTGCTTGTGGCCCCGACCTTGGCTTGTCCCTTACTTTCCTTATTGTTCCAGCCTGCTGCCTCCTTCCTCCTCTCCTGTAGTCTACCGTGAGCGTGAGCTGTGAGACCCTTGGGGCCGTGACCAGGAGCCAGACTGCAGAGCAGTCCATCCTTACCATTAAAGGCTCTGGTGAACACCTGCTGGCTCTTAGACTCCGCGCCCCGGGGAATCTATGCTCTAGCTCCCAGTGGGATCTGTGTCAGTGATCCAGTAGACCTGCTTCCTGGACCCCCCAGGGTTCAGTCCGCAGCAGTCAGCCGTAGGGTCCACTACCTTGCAGTGCACTCCTGATCCCAACGGTGTGCATCTGTCACCCAGCCTCTAGGTGACCTGACACCGGTAGACTGTTGTTAGGGCCGCTTTTGCCTCGTTATCTCTGGATAGTTCCTAGTGCTCTTTGAGAACGTCCCAGTTGTAAGTTAGGAACGTAGGAGTGGCTGTGGGCAATCTGTGGAGAGTTAGCAGATATAGGGTAGGAGATACCCCTGAGTAGTATTTTTCTGGTGTCCCTTCCGGAGAAGTAGGTGGTGTGATTTCAAACAAGTCAGTGAGGGGTTGGTATGTTGCCAGATGGGTAGCTGTAAGTAATGTCAGGCATAAAGTAGGGAGAGGTGAGCTTTTGGGGCTCCACTTAGATTCTTCGTCAAAACTTGCTGGATATGGACGTCCAGCTGGCAGAACAGGTTAGTCAGACATGGTATCTTAACAGTATCTTATATATAAAGAAAAAAAAGAAAAAAACAAAGAATTTGAAAACTGTGTATAACTCGTAAAGAATTCACAAAACCTTGGTGGGAACAGTAGGACCAGGTCTTCTGTAGGATGCTGGTCTGGAGTGCAGAAGGGACTTAGGAATCCTGTCGAGGTCTCCTATGGGCTGGTGAGTCTAAGGGGTTCCCGCCTGGTGGTTTTCGACTCGCTTGATGCGGAGGAGTTGCTGGGGGAGATCTTTGTCGTCTGGGTCTTTGCGAGTTCCATTCCTTGGGATCTTCTCGGTGGTCTGGGTGTCGTGATGTCCGGATGCGTTGATCGCTGTACCAGTCAGGCAACGGAGGTTGTGGAATATCCATGGTGGCGCAGAACTGTGGCAGGTCTTCTGGGACTCATAGTATAGCGGAGCGCCCCATTGCTGATGCTGAATAGAAATTTCCATCTGTAGGAGATATTGCGTAAGTGAAGGAGATCCAGAAGAGGGCAAAGATCCCTTCTGTGTTGTAGTGTGATGGGGGACAAATCTTGGAAGAGTTTAAGTTCTGTTCCCTCGTAAAGAACCTGACGTCTGTCTCTGGCACGCTTGAGAATATCTTCTTTCAGCAGAAAGTTTACTAGGCAGCAGATGACGTCACATGGGGGATTAGAATCTCTGCCCCTAGGGCGTAAAGCTCTGTGTATACGTTCTATGTCTATAGGGGAGTCGTGGGGTCTGTCAAGCAGGCTATTGAAAACAGACTGGACGCATTGGTGGAGGTTGCTGGGTTCCACAGCTTCAGTGAGCCCTCTCACTCTTATATTATGCCTGCATCCCCTATTATCTAAGTCTTCCAGGTGCCTATGCATTTCCCTCAGTTGGAAAGAGTGTGTATCAGAGACCTGTTGTATTTGTGCAATGACGGCTTCTTGCCTGTTTGTGGTGGCTTCTACTCCCTCCAGCCGTGCAGCAACTGATTGAATGTCGAAGCGGAGGTCAGCAATAGCAGCTAACAATGTGTTTTTAATGTCTGATGCTATGGATTGCATATCCCCTAGGCACAGAGGTTGTGCTTGGCTGGTTGTAGAAGCTTGTGCAGGAAGATTGTAACTGTCCCTATCATGGTCGGGGCTGTAACTGGCCGAGTGCGTGGTGCGGGAAGAAGCCTGTGTGGAGTCCTGTATGGAGTCCTGTATGTCCCGCTGTTGTGATCTAAAGATTGAAGGTATGTTGCGGCTTAGCTGGGTCTCGCTGTCCCGTGGTGAGCGGGACCTAGTTGCAGGGTTGTGTCTGTCTCCCTTACCCATCTCGGACGGCTCTGTCTCAGCTTATCGGGTGTGCTGTGTCCTCCGTTAGTGGGAGACGGGAGTTCAGGCAGCCATTCTCTTCCAGTGCCAAGCCACGCCCCTTGATGTGCATCTTTTTCTGGGTGATACATCTCTAAAAAACACAAAAATCCATTGAAGCATTTATTTATCAATGCTAATTAAACACTGGGTTTTGCTCTCTAGTGATTGTATTGTTCAATATTTCTTGGAAAGCTGACCCAGCATTACTTTTAGAACGAATCTTTGATAACAAATATGCTGATCACAAGTCATTTTGAGAGTAGGTTGCTTCTTGACCCTTAGCTTTCAGATGTATGTGTACCAATTTTAAATTCATTAATGCTGGCAGAAATGCAATTCATCCTAATTGGTGAGAACTCAGACTATGGCGCTTTGTTAACCACCAGATATCTGGGGTGGTATATTTATTATCATGTAAATGATGTTCTATGGTCATCAAACAAAATGTCACTGGTGAAAAAGAGTTTACAATCACATATATGTCATTTAAAATTTGCAAAGTTTGATAGCTAGGCCTTTTGCTTGTCAGCATAATTATCAGTTACTATATTTTGATAGGATCCACTCCACCATCGTGGTTATTATTTTAATCAAAACATAAATACTCCAAACTGAGACAAGGTAGATTTTTAATCTAATGTGACACATAAACCCATTTTAAAGGATGGAACAGTTTTGCATCATTCTTGTAATGTCTGAACTGATACACAGCTGTATATTCATAATCATGTCTGTGAAAATGTACATTATATGTTATCTGCTTTGATTAAAAGAGGAATTCCAGGTATTGATAAATTAAAAATAATTACTTTGGACCAGCTTGGACCAATGTAACTATAGGTATATCATATCAGAACGCTGACAATGCTTTAAGTAGACACCCCTACTCTAGTGATCTTCACTTTCTTCTGGGTCCCATGCTGAGCAACTGATCTGGTGCATTCTGAAAAAAGGAGGTCAGCTGCTTGGCATGGGCACCATTCAGAGAATGCTTTGAATTTTATGATTGAATGCAAATTGTTCTCTGATCGGAACAGGTGGAGAGTGTGACATCACCACCCGCATTTCCACCCCATCCAATTAGAGAATGCTTTACATTCATTCATATATTGCAAAGCATTCTCTAACTGGCACACATGCCAAACAACCAACCTTCTGCGTTCAGTATGCAGCAAGCCACTTGCTCAACATGGGACCTGAAATCAAGTGAAGATCAGTGATTTCTAGGTTCCAGGGGCATTAACCTGGAATTCTTCTTTAATAATTCTAGTTTGATTATATTATATCTTCTTAGATCAGCATTTCCCACCTTCATTCCTCAAGTACTCCCAACTGGCCATGTTTTGGCAATTGTCCTTAGATAAAATACCTGAAATAAAAAAACAAGTCATTGACATTGATTTAAAACAACTTTGTAGGATTAAAGAAAGCTCAAAAAAAGACCCATTGAGGGTACTTGATCACTGAGGTTGGGAACCACAGTCATCGATTTAGACAATCCCCCACTTCTGCAAAGCTTTTCGTATCTTTTCTTTTCAATCTGTTTTTTTTTGTGGGTCCTATCTTTGTGGCTGGTTCAGGTAATGTCTTTTCTGAGTTATACGGGTGCACAAGGGTGGGTGCCAATGCCCAACCATTCCTACTGTTTTGAGTACTGAGCCTGGGACATGTTCATCAGCGTTGTGAGAACAGGCACTGTGGGCTCAGTTTGGTACAATGTGAGTTTGTGTGCATTCTTTTTGATTTGGCAAGTGTGTTGTATGCCATTATCATGTATGGTGGCATCATGTTGGTTTGCGCCAGTCAATGCATGTTTCCCATGCTAGAGCATACTTTTTTTTGCTTTGGACAGCAAGGAATGCTTTCTTTCAGGTGTGTTTTGCTACAGTATACAGGACAGAGTTGAAAGAAGTCAGATTTGGCTCTGCCCCTCATCCTAGGGAGACAGACCACACACCTATTGTGCCTTTTTCAACTTTTTTTGAAAGAATGTATATGTGTTTTTATCTTATTCTGGAGTTTGTCCAACTCACTGATGTCTCTATTATTTTTTTTTTTTTTCAAATATCTTTTTATTAAGGGTTTTCCAAGAAAAATAATTCACAATATTATACCATACAGAGTATTTTCAGAAATGGTATGACACATTTACAAGGTCATTAACATATCCCCATAAGCTTTTAAATTGAAACTGCAGCTTAAGTCTTAACAATCGTATAATGATTATAATCAAACAACAATATTGACAATCAATGTAATAAATTGGAGAATATTTATCTCAAACTATAAAGAAAAAGGTAAAAGAAAGAAAACATTATTAATGAAGGAGGTAGGGACTCTGGCTCCCTGTTGCATATTAAAGAAGAAGAACAAGGAGAAAGAAAGTATACATATACAGTTTTTATGTAATTTTTCTGAAACTAATCCAAGGATCCCATTGTTTATATAGACGAAGAGTGTTTCCCTGTATATTTGCCATAATCTGTTCATATTTAAAAGCTTCGTCAATTTTCCTAATGACATCACTAATATTCGGTGATCTGCTAGATTTCCATTTGCTAGTGATTGTCAATCTGGCTGCCATCAGAATTTGTATCACCATTGGCCTAAGAGCAGGAGGGTATTGGTCTATGTTTATGCTTACAATGGCTAATTCTGCTTCACCTTTTCTAACAAAACCTGTAATTTTTGATATTATTTTAAATATTGCTCTCCAAAAACTCCACAGGTTGGGGCACTCCCATATCATGTGGAGAAGAGTACCTACTCTACCGCATCCTCGCCAACATTCGTTAGAGCTATTGTTGGAAAATTTTGCGGTTAGATAGGGGGTATAGTACCATCTAAGTAGTAGTTTTTGGGCTGTCTCCCAGTGTGCTGTAGATCTCGTGAAACAGTTGTTAGATTTAATGGCTTCCAGCCATTGTTTTTCTGAAAAGGTCATAGAGAGTTCTGACTCCCATTTTTGGTGTGCTGGCAATTTAATGTATGAATCTTTTTGTTGTATTAAGGTGTAGAATAAGGAAATTCCTTTCTTTGAGGTAGATTTGTCGTTCCAGTATGCCCATGCTTTATGTGGAATTCTAATAGGTTGCACCTGGTGAGATTTCAAGAATGTTGTGATTCTTATGTACATGTAGTAATCAGAGGCAGGAAGAGAGTATTTTTGGGCTAGTGTGTTGAAGGGAATGATTTTTTCTCGGTCAAACATATCCGAGATTAGGATTATTCCTTTATATTCCCACTGTGTTGTTTTTAGATCTCTAATATGTGTGCAAATTGAATTAAGTGGGGTGGGAATTTCTGTAAGGTCTGTGTTGTATCTTATTTCAGAACAGAATTTCTTCCATGTATCTAGTACTAGTTGTATGGTGGGATAATTAGATTTGAGGTGAGTATTTGAAAAAGAGTTTGCTAGCAGTGTGGATCTCAGGGAATTAGGGTTCGACCAGGCTTGTTCTATAGTGGGCCAATGTTTAAAGTGATGTATTTGGAACCAATATTTTGTTTGATCCAGTATACTTGCAATGAAGTAGTCTCTTAAAATTGGGAGCCCCATTCCACCTGCCTTTCTATGTCTCGAGAGAGAAGACTGAGAGCATCTCGTTTTTTTGTCTGCCCATACAAATTTATGTAGCTGCGACTGGGCTGTTGTAAAAAATTTTGCTGGTATAGAGATTGGAAGAGTTCTGAAATAATACAGTATTTTTGGTAGAATAAGCATTTTGTATGCCGCCAGTCTTCCCATCCAAGACAGACAAAAGGACTTTAATCTAGTAAGTTCTGGTTGGATATAGGAAATGAATGGAACCAGCTTCACTTTAAATAGATTGCTGCTTGGTGTCGTCAATTTGATCCCTAAGTATTGGATAGGTTTGTCAGCCCATGGATATAGAAAGCATGATAATAGGGATTGGCGGAGTTTTTCTTCTATGTTTATGGCAAGTAGGTTAGATTTTGTTGCGTTTACTTTGTAGTATGAAATTTGATTAAAATAGTTCAAAATATTGTGTACTGTTTGTAAGGAGGTGGTGGGATTGGAAAGAGATAGAATCACATCATCTGCGAAAAGGGAGATGGTGTGTGCTTCCTTGGAGATTGTGATACCTGAAATTTCTGGGTGTGATCTAATTTTTTCAGCCAGGGGTTCCATTAATAAAGCAAAAATAAGGGGGGATAGGGGGCAGCCCTGTCTTGTCCCGTTGGTAATATTGAAGCTATCTGAGAACATTCCTTCCGTATATACCATTGCAGAGGGGTTAGTATATAGCGCTAAAAATGGCTGAGTTTATTTTCCCTGAGATGCCAAATTTGTCTAAAATGAGTTTCAGGTATCCCCAATGGATCCTATCAAAGGCCTTCTCTGCATCTAATGATAGAAGCAGAGAAGGAGTGCCCGAGGATTCCGCTGCGTGAAGTAGGTTAATAATTCTTCGTGTTGCATCTGGTGCCTGTCGGCCTGGGATAAACCCAACGTGGTCATGTTAAACCAAGGTGGGCAAGAATTGTGCCAGTCTGTTGGCTAGAATCTTGCATAAATCTTCAGGTCTACATTTAGCAAGGATATAGCCCTGAAGTTTTGTGGAGTGTCAAGAGATTTTCCAGGTTTGGGTAAAGTCACAATTGTGGCGGTTAACATTTCTGAAGGGAATGAAGATGTAGATATGGCTGATGCGTATACATTTAATAAGTGTGGGCCTAGTATGGAGTGGAATGTCCAGTAGTATTCTGATGAAAAACCATGTGGGCCTGGGGATTTGTTGTTGGGGAGAGATAATATTGTTTTATTTAGTTCAGACATAGAGATTGGTGCGTTAATAGATTGTAGTTGGTCTAAATTTAATTTGGGCATTGAGATAGAGTCCAAAAATGTCTGAATCATCTCAGGGGATGGTTGGTGGGTTGTAGTGTCGTCTTTTAGATTGTAGAGATTATTATAGTAGTCTCTGAAAGCATTAGCAATATCTTTTGGGTTGGATAGTCTAATGCCTGTACTTGGGTGATAGATAAATGGAATTTTTTGTTTGATGGTTTTTTCCTTTACTTGATTTGCTAGTAGTTTACCTGCTTTGTTACCATGGCTGTAGTAATGAGCTTTCCATTTTTGAACCGTATGTTTATGTTGGGAGATAAGTATCAGTCTAAGATCATGTCTGAGTTGATCTAGTTGTGAGCTAGTTTTAGGATCTGGAGCTTTTTTATTTACTGATTCTAGGTTTTTTATTTGTAAGAGTAGATCATTCAATTTTTTGTTTCTTTGCTTTTTAGCTACACTGCTCATTTTTATGAGGATACCTCTTATGTAAGCTTTATGACAGTTCTATACTGTAAAGGGATCTGGCACTGATCCGGCATTAGTATTGAAGAACTCATGTAGTTCTTTAGTAATGGTATGCTTATGGTCTGGATGTGTAAAAAGAAAGGTATCGTTTTTCCATCTGTTTGCCCTTGTTTCAGTGCGAGATCCCTCCACCATAATAGAGACCGGAGCGTGGTCTGACCATGTAATATTATGTACATTGGACTGACTAATGTTCTGTAGCAGAAATTTATCCACCAAAAAGAAATCAATTCTTGAATATGTGCGATGCACACTCGAGAAGTAGGAATAATCCCGCTCTGTCAAGTGTTGACATCGCCACACGTCGTGTAGACTTTCTGAGGCCATGAAGCGTGAAAGGGTCACTCTTTCCCGAATTTTCGGGGTCTCGGCCGAGACATCTAAAGTTTTGTTTGGTATAGCGTTGAAATCTCCACAAATTATGGTGTACCCCTTTTGCACTGCACGTACTCGTTTCCAAATTCTGTTTAAAAAAGAGATTTGTTTCACATTAGGTAAGTAAACATTTACTATAGTATATACTGTGTTGTTTACCTCACCAACCAGTATAATAAATCTACCCATGTCATCTGCCTCCTTGTAGATCTGACAAAAGGAAATAGTGTCTTTGATGAGTATAGCTACCCCCCTCTTCTTCTTTGGAGCATTGGAACAAATAATTGTTGGAAAGTTTTGATGGGAAAATTTCGGAGGTTTGGATACTGAAAAATGAGTCTCTTGAAGACAAAGAATGTCACTTTGCAGGAGTCGAGCTTCTTTCCAAAGCATTGACCTTTTTTGTGGGCTGTTCAGTCCGCGAACATTAAACGAGGAGATTTTAAACCCCATGTTGATAATCTTGAAGAATGAGTATGATAACGTTCCTTGGATTATTAGCCTTATTGAAAGGTAAACTGAAGTAAGATTTCTTGTAGAAGAGTTATTTTAACAGTGAACCAGAGTCCCTGAGTTGTGAAGCTGTTAAGGTATTGTCTCAGAGATTAATACAACAAAAATGAAAAATCTCCAATTAAATGTAAAGAAAAAGAAAGTTAATAAAAAATTTTAACGATTCAACTGAATCTGTTGGGATAGTATCCCGTAACTTCTCAGGAGCGAAAAGAGAACCAAATAAAGTTCCACGGGTGTACCGGAGCACAACTTTGTATATAGGTGGTTATGTATAGCTTGAGCCTCAGTCTATTGCATCTTGTGGCCAGGTGGGAGAATGTGGACGGGGTGATGAGGCACTTGATGGTGGGTCCTCTGTCTTGTCTAGAATGTCCCAGTCCTTCAGTAACCATATGCCATCTTCCACTGTCTGGATTGGGAACGTTTTCCCATCTTTTGTAATTAGCAGCTTTGCTGGATAGGCCCATCTATAGGCGATGTGGTGGTTTCTCAATGGTTTGGTGATGGTGGCCAAATTCTTCCGTCTTTGTATTGTGTATGCTGACAAATCAGTAAAGAAGGAGAGGCCTTGGATGCATGGTAATGCGTTGTCAGGGTTTCTCATGCATTGAAGAAATTTCTCTTTAGTTTGGTAGAAGTGGATCCTTGCAATTGTATCTCTTGGCAGATGATCAGGTAAAAGTTTAGGTTTTGGCAGTCTATGGATCCTATCGATAGAGAGATCTGTCACTGAAGCATCAGGAAGCATTTCTTGTAGGATGTTCTGAAAGTAAGCGTTTAGGTCTGGTGGCTTTACTGACTCGGGTATCCCCGTGATTTTGATGTTATTTCTTCTTGAACGATCTTCGAGGTCGGCCATTTTGGACGTTAATTGATGTATTTCGTCGTCTTTCTCATTATGAACATCAATCACTTCATTTATGGCACCTGCAAATTCTCCCATTTTGTGCTCAATATGGGTAACCCTGTTATTGACAGCTTTAATTTCTGTTTTAAAATGACTGGTAAGGGTTAATATGTCCGCATGCAGGGTGCTACGGAGGGACACTAGCATGTCCTTTAACGTTGTGTCAATTACCGGCTGGTTTTTAGTAGGAAACTCCAAGATGGAGTCCTGGAGCTCCCTGGTGTCATTAAGAGATGTGTCTGTTTCTTCCTCAGCCATGTTACTTCCCTGCATGTGTTGTTGTTTCGCCTTGACTGGGCTAGATGATGAGGAAGATGTCTGGAAATTAGTATATTTCCCTTTGTGCCCCTTGTGAGGATGAGGTATGGAGCGTTGCGTGTTGCTGTTGTAGCTAGAGAGCCTGCCACGTTCTCCGCCGTTATGCTTACCGGCACCATCTTGGGCCTGTGTGCTGCGGGGAAGCATGTAGAAGTCCATCATTCTGCTTATCTTCCCGGTTTCTTTCTTTTTCCTGGACATGGTCCCAGGGTGTGCCCGACCTGATGGGATGAAAATTGCCACCTTTCCGGTGTGCCCGTGGATAACAGAGCTCTCTCACACTGCGGCCATTCACCTCGGCTGCTGGCCACACCCCCCTGATGTCTCTATTTTTTTAAGGCTTATATGCAAATTATGTCAATTGAAAGGGTATGGGAGCCCTGGTACTGCCCTGGGGGACATGTATCAATGCAACCTTTTTTTGTTAAACTATCACCTTAAAGTGGAACAATAAAAAATGAAAAATGCCTTTAAATATAGTGCCTGGGGGACCTTTTAGTCTGCCTGTAAAGTGGCACATCTGTACCATGTATAGAACCTGCTGCAGCAAAACTGACATATATAAAGTAAAAAATTAATGTCAATTTATTTTCCCAGCTGAAAGCTTTCTTAAAAAAAAGAAAAAAAACATTGCCGCAATAGAAAAATGTAAAAAACGCAGTGGGGGTCTCCCCCAATCCATTCCAGGCACTTTGGGTCTGGTATGGATTTTAAGGGGAAGTCCACGCCAAAGTTTTTTAAAAAATGGTGTGGCCCCCAACACACCCCCATGTTGAGGGGATGTGGCCTGGTATGGTTTAGGAGGGGGCCCTCGCTCATTTCCCCCCTTTCGTGGTCTGCCGAGCTGCATGCTCAGATATGGGTCTGGTATGGAGTTTAGGGGTGTACCTCATGCTATTTTTTTTTTATTTTAGCATGGGGTTCCCCTTAAACCCCCCTTAAGACCCAAAGGGCCTGGTATGGATTGGGGGGACACCACGCCATTTTTTTTCACATTTTTCTATTACAGCATTTTTTTTTCCTTCAGATATCTGTGGGAAAGCCATCTGACAGCTGATGACTCATCTGCTTTTAAGGACGCAGTGGCCCGCTTCCCAGCTCGCTCCTTAACAACCGGCAGCTATTCACTGTGCGCCTGGTAAGCGAACATCCCGCTGAGCACCCCGAACGGGCGCTGTTCAGGGCCAAACCAATGCTCGGTCTGAACAGTTCGCCCATCTCTAGACATCATTAATATTAACATCAGAAGACCCGGTCCTGAAAAAGCAGAATGCTACAAAATGTGTTTACAGGGGTTATTCAAATGTGACTTAAAGTATACATTATATTATTACCGCCAAACAACTATATGTCACATGTTGTGCATTATTCTCTTTTTATGAGTATACCATTGTGCTGTTTTGAATAGCACAAATAAATGTTGTATTCTTGTATACTTTTTTTGGTTTGTGTACTCTTATGCCCCGTACACATGATCGGACATTTCGACAACAAAACCCATGGATTTTTTCCGACGGATGTTGGCTCAAACTTGTCTTGCATACACACGGTCACACAAAGTTGTCGGAATTTCCAAACGTCAAGAACGCGGTGACTAGGGATGAGCTTCGAGTTCGACTCGAACATTGGCTGTTCGCAAGTTCGCCGAACAGGGAACAATTTGGGGTGTTTGCGGCAAATTCGAATGCCGTGGAACACACTTTAAAAGTCTATGGGAGAAATCAAAAGTGCTCATTTTAAAGGCTTATATGCAAGTTATTGTCATAAAAAGTGTTTGGGGACCTGGGTCCTGCCCCAGGGGACATGGATCAATGCAAAAAAAGTTTTAAAAACGGCCGTTTTTTAATAATGCTTAAAGTCAAACAATGAAAGTGTAATATCCCTTTAAATTTCATAGCTGGGGGGTGTCTATAGTATGCCTGTAAAGGGGCGCATGTTTACCGTGTTTAGAACAGTCTGACAGCAAAATGACATTTCAAAGGAAAAAAAACATTTAAAACTACTCGCGGCTATTAATGAATTGCCGGTCCGACAATACACATAGAAGTTCATTGATAAAAACGGCATGGGAATTCCCCACAGGGGAACCCCAAACCATAATTAAAATAATGATGTGGGGGTCCCCCTAAATTCCATACCAGGCCCTTCAGGTCTAGTATGGATATTAAGGAGAACCCCAGCCAAAATTAAAAAAAAAAAAAAGACGTGGGGGTCCCCCTAAATTCCATACCAGACCCTTCAGGTCTGGTGTGGATTTTAAGGGGGACCCCACACCAAAAAAAAAAAACGGCGTGGGGTCCCCCCAAAAATCCATACCAGACCCTTATCCGAGCACGCAACCTGGCAGGCCTCAGGAAAAGAGGGGGGGATGAGAGAGCGCCCCCCCCTCCTGAACCGTACCAGGCCACATGCCCTCAACATTGGGAGGGTGCTTTGGGGTAGCCCCCCAAAACACCTTGTCCCCATGTTGATGAGGACAAGGGCCTCATCCCCACAACCCTGGCCGGTGGTTGTGGGGGTCTACGGGCGGGGGGCTTATCAGAATCTGGAAGCCCCCTTTAACAAGGGGACCCCCAGATCCCGGCCCCCCCGTGTGAAATGGTAAGGGCATTTCACTAAAAAACTGTCCTTTATTTAAATGCTTCTTCTTTATTCCTTCATCTTCTTCTTCTGGTTCTTCTGGTTCTTCCTCTGGCGTTCTCGTCCAGCATCTCCTCCGCGGCATCTTCTATCTTCTTCTCCTCGGGCCGCTCCGCACCCATGGAATGGGGGGAGGCTCCCGCTCTTCTCTTCATCTTCTTCTCTTCTTCATCTTCTTCTTTTCTTCTCTTCTTCTCTTCTTCATCTTCTTCTCCGGGCCGCTGCACATCCATGCTGGCATGGAGGGAGGCTCCCGCTGTGTGACGGCATCTCCTCTTCTGACGGTTCTTAAATAACGAGGGGCGGGGCCATCCGGTGACCCCGCTCCCCTCTGACGCACGGGACATGACGGGACTTCCCTGTGGCATTCCCCGTGACGTCACAGGGAAGTCCCGTCAAGTCACCGTGCGTCAGAGGGGGCGGGGTCACCGGGTGGCCCCGCCCCCCATTATTTAAGAACCGTCAGGCGAGGAGACACCATCACACAGCGGGAGCCTCCCTCCATGCCAGCATGGATGCAGAGCGGCCCGGAGAAGAAAATGAAGAAGAGAAGAAGAGAAGAAGATGAAGCAGAGAAGAAGATGAAGAAGAAGATGAAGAAGAGAAGAAGATGAAGAGAAGAGTGGGAGCCTCCCCCCATGCCATGGGTGCGGAGCGGCCCGAGGAGAAGAAGATAGAAGACGCTGCGGAGGAGATGCTGGACGGGAAAGTTGGAGGAAGAACCAGAAGAGCCAGAAGAACCAGAAGAAGAAGAAGAAGATGAAGGAAGATAGAAGAAAGAAGAAGCATTTAAATAAAGGAATTGTCAAAAACTGTCTCTTGTCATTTTTAACATCTTTGACAGTTTTTTAGTGAAATGGTAGGGGTACTTTTGTACCCCTTACCATTTCACACAGGGGGTGCGGGATATGGGGGTCCCCTTGTTAAAGGGGGCTTCCAGATTCCGATAAGCCCCCCACCCGCATACCCCCACAACCACCGGCCAGGGTTGTGGGGATGAGGCCCTTGTCCTCATCAACATGGGGACAAGGTGTTTTGGGGGCTACCCCAAAGAACCCTCCCAATGTTGAGGGCATGTGGCCTGGTACGGTTCAGGAGGGGGGGCGCTCTCTCGTCCCCCCTCTTTTCCTGCGGCCTGCCAGGTTGCGTGCTTGGATAAGGGTCTGGTATGGATTTTTGGGGGGACCCCATGCCGTTTTTTTTTTTTGGCGCGGGGTTCCCCTTAAAATCCATACCAGACCCGGTATGGAATTTAGGGGGACCCCCACATCATTTTTTTTTTTAATTTTGGCCAGGGTTCCCCTTAATATCCATACCAGACCTGAAGGGCCTGGTATGGAATTTTGGGGGACCCCCTCATCATTTTTTTTTTTAAATTTTGGTTCGGGGTTCCCCTGTGGGGAATTCCCATGCCGTTTTTATCAATGAACTTCTATGTGTATTGTCGGACCGGCAATGCAATAGCCACGAGTAGTTTTAAATGGCTTTTTTCCTTTCAAATGTCATTTTGCTATCAGACTGTTCTAAACACGGGAAACATGCGCCCCTTTACAGGCATACTATAGACACCCCCCAGCTACGAAATTGAAAGGGATATTACACTTTTATTGTTTGACTTTAAGCATTATTAAAATCACTGCTCCTGAAAAAACGGCCGTTTTTAAAACTTTTTTTTGCATTGATCCATGTCCCCTGGGGCAGGACCCAGGTCCCCAAACACTTTTTATGACAATAACTTGCATATAAGCCTTTAAAATTAGCACTTTTGATTATTCATGTTCGTGTCCCATAGACTTTAACGGTGTTCGCGTGTTCGAACAAACTTTTTTTCCTGTTGGCATGTTCTGGTGCGAACCGAACAGGGGGGTGTTCGGCTCATCCCCAGTGGTGACATACAACACATACGATGGCACTAGAAAGAGGAAGTTCAATACCAAGTGCGCCACCCTGTTTTTGAACAAACCAACATACCAACATCTTTAGTGTATTACATTATTTTTTGTCACATTAATTAGAAATAGCCTTTTTTGGTTAAACAGGCATGTTTCAAAACATAACATACAGAACTCAGGAACTTACAAAGTTCTACTTTGACAAAGTGAAGGCAATATCAGACATTAGTATGTCCAAAATGTGTTGATATTGCCTTCATTAGATGGGATGATGTCACCCCAAAGCCAATGTGTCAAGCCATGATGTGATGATGTCAAGCCAAATTTTGAAGATGCACACAAATTGGGATTCAAAATGGGAATTTCCCTCCTGATCCCATGCCTAATGTCAACATGTGCTAGCTTCCATCATGGGGGATCAATGGATGTGTTTTGGGGGTGCAACCCCTACCTTTCAGTTACTTTAGTAGTGAGGAAGGGGTTTGCACCCACAGGACACGTACCTTGATATCCCCTGATGGCAGATAGCACATGTTGACACACTGTGTGCATCTTCAAAATTTGGCTTTTAAAATACTTTAAAACTTTTTTTTAAAACACAAAATACATAAAAACAAAGGGTTAATTTTTTGTGTGTTTTAGATTCTCCAAAAAATATCAATAATGTTCTTCATTTTTTTTGGGACATCATTGATGTTTTGCTTTAGATTTTCTAAATCGTGCTTGCACCCCATTCTCTCCTCGATGAGGATCTGGGCATTTTCACTGGTGAAATGAGATCCTTCTTCCACAAAATCCACATCACCTAAAAAAAAAAAATACACCATGTATTATAATTATGCAGGAACAGATCTCTTACCTGAAGCTGTAGTCTCAGACACTCACCTGTTGTGGTGACAATTTTGCCCACTTCCAAAACCTCTCCCTCCTCATCCTCTGCTTGTGTTTTGGTGACTTCCCCTTCTTTCGGAGGTGGGGGGTCCCTGGTGTCCTCAGATGTCTGGAGTTTTTTCTCACCATGTGAATTAAAAAAGGTATACTTAGCACACAGACATTTGATGCCAGAAATAGGAATATGAAACATTGCTTGGAAGTGTTGTGCAATTGTCTGTTTTGACAGAGTTCCAAGCTGAAGACATTTTTAGTTCATTTCCAAAGCTGGAATACTTACCTTTTTTGTTCAGTTTTCACACATGGAGACAGCCCTTGTACCCACTGGAGCACCTGCGTGGGACACCCTAAAAAGTTTGATACTGGTGTCCCACACTATTGCTTCTGTGTCCAGATGTGTAAACAGCTGCTGAGTGTCCTCTCCTTACACTGAATCAAGTTTCCATTTCATTCTAGTTACAAACCCATCTAGACAAAAAAATGCTTTTAATACAAATAGGCATGAACAAATGTAGTTAACCTGTATCTGCCTAAAACATCTTATAAGTGGGGGAACGAACAATGTTTCCTATGACCAGTTACTGTGCCCATGAACATGAAAGTTGCCATTTTAAAATGTACAACAGTAAAGAAAAGCACATGGAGCAGCACGAATGTTAAGAAGAAGAAAAGGAACACACAACAAACTACTTACTTTTTTGTAGCACTCTCTTGATTCTTCTGTACTGATCCTGCTCCCTCAATTTCAGGTCTGACAAGCGTTTCCTCAATTTCTCCTTGGATCACCGTACCCCAAAATTCCTGGGCAGACTCTTCACAACTTTAGGCATGATCTTGGCCTTCCTCACATTTGGGTTTGGGTAAGGTCCATGCTTCCCATCATAGTCGGCCCTCTTCAAGATGTCCACAATCTCCACCATCTCTATAAAGGACATATTTGAGGCCTTCAATGTCCTCCGGGATCGTGAGGTTCGGGGCTCCAGCCTTTTGTCATTGCTGCTCTCCTCTACATGCACATGTTGCCTCTCCTCCATGTTCTCTCCCACTGCGTCAAAAGACAAGGGGCGGGGAATAGACTTGAAAGAACATCAGTGGCGGCCGGAGTTTCATGCATGCGCAGTGTATATAAAGCGGAACATGTGTGCGTTGTATGTGCGATCTGTGAGCGGGGGAAGAAGTAACGGAAGCAACGATCAATATAACGAAGGTACAATTTTAAGTTGGTGCATCAGTGGGCTATACTGCTTACAGATTGAGGCCTAAATTGGGTCAAAATTAGGAGAGTTTCGCCTGACATCAGGGTTTGTCTTGTGTTGTGTCATGCAGAGAAAATGGATATATTCGACAATGAGGACTTTATCTCCATATTCATTGATATGTACAGGGAGTTGCCCTGTCTGTGGCAGGTAAACCACCCCTTTTATAACAATAAACCAAAGAGGAAGGCAGCGCTGGCTCAATTGCTGGAATTTGTGAAGCCGGTGATCCCCACGGCACACATCCCCTATTTGAAGGCCCTAATTGGTGGTATGAGGAGCACTTATAATAGGGAGCGCAAGAAGGTCCAGGATTCCCTGAGATCAGGAGCTGCAGCAGATGACATTTATGTAGCCCAGGCTGTGGTACAAGGACAGACTGCATTTTCTGGCAGGCCAGACTGAACCCAGGCCAGCACTCTCCAGGCTTCCTTTAAGGCTTCCTTCCACCCCAGCTGAGGCTTTCGATGACCAACCTGGGCCTTCAAGGCAGCAACATGTGGAGGAGCCCAGTTTGAGTCAGGTATAGCATTCTTCAAAATATTTCTGGTTGTCAAATTAATGATGTTAAATATATGTTAGTTTTGATAACTAATTTCTGATTTAACAAAGTGTTTTACATATCAATAGACAATAGTGGGCACAAATCATTGGAACAAGAATGAAAAATGCTGGGGTCAGAATGATAGTCTTTTCTATTTATTAACATTCAATTTGCAACAGTCATGAGCTGAAAATTGTGTGTGATTGATGAACAAAAAACTAAAACTATGTTCCTTTTTCATACACAGGAAAGTATCAGCCAGGAAGAGGCCATGGAAAGTGGCAGCTAGAAGGTGGTGGGGGTAAGGGGCAGCCAGGAGGTGGCCAGGCCCAGTAGCCTGCCCGAATCCCAGGTCCCTCCCCTTGGCCTTCCACAAAAAAGTGACAGGAAGAGGAGTAACCTGAAGGAGGCAGCAATTGGCCTATTTCTGAAGGCTACTGCGGCCCTCAGAACCCCCCCAGTGTTCAAGAGGACTATGCCTACATGACAGCCTGCAAAATGCTGGAAATGGAGGAGGGCCAACACCTCTTATGTGAGGAAGTGATCTTGCAAGCCCTAAATAAGGGGTTGAAGGCGAACTCACAAGCCAAACCAACATTTGTGAGTTGAACCATGGTCCTCCTCCTCCTCCTCCAGGTCCTCCTCCTCCTCCTCCAGGTCCTCCTCCACCTCCTGCCACACCTCCAACACCAGAGCCATAGCCTGGAAGGACGCGTCTAAGAAAAACCAGAGAGTGATGGCCTGGGTTTATTCTGGTCTGACAAAAGACACAGCCTGTTGTATGACCACAGCCTGGGGACAGATATGTCATCTGCTGCTGTTCCTGATCTCTTTTAGTCCTGGACCGAATTGTGCTCACTATTATAAGGACTCCTCAGGCCACCAATTTTGACTAAAATAATTGATGTGTGCCCTGGGGTACAAAGGCTTTGCAAACTTCAGCAGTTTCTCCAGCGTTGCCTTCCTCTTTATTTTGTTATGACCCAGAATAAATGGATATTTATTTTTCACAAATGCTTGCCTATGTGTTTTACTTCAAAAAGGACAGTTTGTTTGTGAGTAGGCAGGTACATTTCCAAAATACAATGTCAAATTAACAAGGGACACCAACCAACCTCATTGAGATAAAAAAATACTAGATAATAATGGTGTTGTGGTAACTTGACACACAAAACGAGAAATAATATTATGGAGAGCACTAGAAAAATTAAAAACTGCAGATCTTGATAAAAAAAAAACAAATAAAAAAACAAAAAAAGTATTATGGAGATCTGACGAAAAAAAAAATTAATATTATTCATGAGATCACGAGAAATTATAAAGAAAAAAGTTTTTGAGAACTCTGTGTGAATATGAGCAGCAAAACAACTTAATTCTTCTAGCATTCTAAAGAAGAAGAGAATGCACTGCATTAAAAGATTTCAAAATTTGCAGAGTGACGAATGTGCTATCTCCATTACAAATGCTAGTTTTACCAGACCGAGCGCTTCCGTGTCGTAATTTATTCTGAGCATGCGTGGCACATTGTGCGTCGGAATTGTGTACACACGATCAGAATTTCCGTGAACGGATTTTGTTGTCGGAAAATTTGAGAACCAGATCTCAAATTTTGTGCGATGGAAATTCTGATAGGAACTGTCCGATGGAGCCTACACACCATCGGAATTTCCGACAACAAGCTCCGATTGCAAATTTTACATTGTACATTGAACATTACAGCGCCTTTTCTCAGTACTCTTAATGATCATGAGCAGTTTGTTGGCTCTTGGAAAGAGTTATACATATCTAAAATGCCTTGATTGGTGGATGTCATTCAGGAGGTGTGGGAGCACCCATGCCTCCATTATTGCAATAACTAAAATCCAATGAATGAAAGAGCCAGGCCAGGGGCAGTGATACTGTGGAGGAAAAGGACCAGATAATGTCAGACATCTTCCAGCCAAGAAATGAGGCAGGCTCTATCTTACTTTCTGCAGCTTCTAAAAGTACATTGTGGGAAGATAACAGTGTGCTGTGAAAACACTTTTAGTACACGCAAAGAACTATGCAAGACTATGGAGAAGCCTGGAGTACAGCTTTAACGGAAACTAACTTCTTGCTATAATTTTTGCTGTTTTTGGTAACCATCACTGCTCTTAAAGAGGAAGTAAAGGCTAATATAATTCTCATCCCTCCTCATTCCTATGCTGAATACTGTTTTAAAAAGAGATTGAGGTACTGTAAATACCTGTTTTTCATCAACTTTGGTGTGGTCACATAACTGAAAGGCAGGAACTCCCCTGTGTCATTGAGTGGCTGCTGCAGCAGGTGGGAGGGAGCACCAACAACAGGGTTGTGGGCAATGGAAGCCAGTGCAGTGTTGCCAGCCACCTGTTTTTTTACAGGCAGCCCGTAAAAACAAGGCACTTTTTCCCCTGCCTGTAAATATCAGTAGCATGGAAAAAGTGCCAGCAAAAATGGCTGTGACCAGCTAAGCTTGGAACTGTGCATGCACAATTCCCGGAGATGCCTGAGAGCCAGCTGCCCAAGACGATCCGATCTGCACCTCTGATAATTGCTCCACCCACCACCGCCTCAGTGTCAATCAGCATTTAGAGCTGTACTGTAACCCACCCTCCTACTGCAGCCTGCCACATTTGACAAGAAGATGCAGGCAGCCGAAAGTGTGGCTGTACTGTATTGAGGCAGGTGGGAGTCTGCTCTGTTCCCCGCGCTTTACATTACCATCACCCTCGCTTGTTCTCCTGGCCACACTGTGACAGAGGAGGGGCACAGCTGTGGGCTGCATGTTCTAGAGAGCCTTCTTCTCCCTCAGTCAGGACTGGAGCGGCTGTGAGTCTGTGACAGGGAGAAAGGCAAAGCGGGTTCTCTATGATGACCCCCCCTTCGTCAGCAGCACGAGCATGGAGCTCAAAGACACACAGACAGGGCTGTGCACATTCTTCCTCAGAATCCTCACTCTTCTTCTGCCAGCAGCTGGGGTGGGTATTAATAAAGTAGTGGCAGGACTGAGCAGCTTGCAGAGGGGGACACTGAGTTGCAGGCAATCATTGTGCAGTAATCTCTAGCAACCGAATGGTGGGCAGTAATGTGTAGTAACCAAATGGTGGGCAGTAATGTATAGTAAACTCCAGCAACCGAATGGTGGGCAGTAATGTATAGTTAACTCTAGCAACCGAATGGTGGGCAGTAATGTATAGCAACTGAATGGTGGGCAGTAATGTATAGTAACCAAATGGTGGACAGTAATGTCTAGTAACCAAATGGTAGACAGTAATGTCTAGTAACCAAATGGTGGGCAGTAATGTATAGTAACCTCCAGCAACCAGATGGTGGACAGTAATGTTTAGTATACACGTGCACACTGAAATTTTGTTGTTTTGGAATTTTAGTTTCGTCCAAAAAATAAATTTATTTAGTTGCTTCCGAAATTCATTTTGATTTATTTTGTTTCTTTAAAAACAAAATAATTCCTGAAAATCCGAATTAATTAAGGTCAAATCTGTCAATTGAAGGCTTATGGTTTCTGTCGGATGTTCTAAGAAGAGTTGACAAAGCAGCTAAAGTAAACTGTACGACACCGCAATCGTAGTCGAATGCTCTGCCCAAAAGCTATAGTAGAATTCTAATGTTGTTTGACTAGTAATATTATAATTATTAATTATTATTACTAGTCAAACAATGGACGGAGCATTTGACGGTAAATGTCCACTCACGGCGATCGTATGTTTTTAGCTGCTTCGTCGAATCTTCATGTCGAATGGTACTATACATATTTTTGATCATATCGAATGATACGATACTTGTTTGTTTCTGTTCATGTTGAACTGTCTACCCCAACAGTCAGCCAATGGAATTGCGTTGTATCGAAATTCAAGCATGTAACTTCCTTCTTGTTCGCTCTGCGCTCCTAACGGTTCTGGTTCAAGTGCGATGGCAGCATCCGACGGTGACTCCAAGCAGTTCAACCCTATGGAAGTTCCTGGCCCTTCTATGAAGGCAACAGCAGCACCACCCTCACCATCAAAAAAGTGCAGGACACAAGCTGCAACCACCAGGAAACATAACCTTACGTGGACTTACATTGAGTCCCAGGTCATTGTAAGAGAAACACTTCCTTGCTGGATGCAGCTGTGTGGCACACACTCCAGGGAAACCACTTCAGAGTGAAAGCGGGAGAAGTGGGAGGAGATCTCCCTATAAGTTGAGGAGATGCAGCACCATCAGCGTGACCCGTCTGCCTGTCGTAAAAAATTCAGCAATATAAAACAGTAAGTAATGTGTCTGATTACTTTATTTTTTTACATTTTAAAAATACCATATTATGACCAAAAACAAGTCCCCCTCACACACACATAAACATATATTATTGCTCTCACATCTGATGTCAGTAAAGTTAAGTGATTTTTTTTTTTACAAAAAAGGAAAAAATTATTTTCAAATCATCCTCCCTCCTGTGAAAAACCTAATTTGTGCATAGGTGTGCCTAGCCTACACATGAAGCATAGTTTGCACATGTTACATATTATAGCCACGATCATTGTGAGAGGAATATTTCCATGGCCGTTATTTGTTCTTATCACTAAACTGATGAGCAGTAAGTGCTTTTAAGTTACACTTGAGCACCTGTAAGTTATGCCCCCTGTCTGACCAGGCCTTATTTTACTATTTAGCACGCTGCAGCTTTAAGGCTACTTTCAGACTGAGGCGGGCGGGCGTCGTCAGTAAAGCCTCGCTATATTTGGCGCTGCTTTACCGTTGTTTTAGCAACGCTATTTGGTTGATAGTGGGGTGGTTTTAACCCCTGCTAGCGGCCAAAAAAGAGTTAAAGCCACATGCAAAGTGTCGCTGCAGTGGCGCTTTGTCGGCGGGTTTGTGGAGCTGTCCTATTGTTTTCAATGGGAAGGGGCGCTTTAGGAGCAGTGAATACACCGCTCCTAAAGTGCTGCAAAGATGTGGCTTGCAGGACTTTTTGACCGTCCTGCAAGCGCACCACTCCAGTATGAAAGCCCTCAAGCTTTCACACTGGAGATATCGGAGGGGCGCTTTACAGGCGCTATGCAGGAGCTATTTTTAGCACTGTAGCATCTGTAAAGTGCCTGAGTGTGAAACCTAACTGACAATTACATGCTCCTGCAATGTACTACCCAATTGACATTTATGCCCTTTTCCCGCCACATATAGAGCTCTTTTTTGGTGGTATTAGATCACCTCTGGGTTTTAATTTTTTTGTTATTGAAGCAAAAAAAAAGAGTTAAATATTTGAATAAAAGAAAAAATTGTTGTGTTACGACGGCTGGACTTAACCAGCTTGCGGACCAGCCGTATGTATACTATGGGCGGGTCCGCATCCGCAAGTGGTTATTGCTTTGCAAAGGAAAAAAGAAAGGAAATTTACACCATACACAGTTCACACAAGCACATAATTAAAAAGGTGGAATGGACATTTATTTACTTCTGCACAATCCTGTCTTTTATATTTTATTGTGCACCAAAAAGCATACGTTATTAATTTTTCCAAAAATAAATTTGGTTAACAAAAAAATGTGCAAATCTTGTGCTACATGAAAAAATGCGCCTAAACCAAAAATTCCATTTGCATTGTTTTATTCTATGGGTTCATTCTACATTTATTTCATGTGTTGATGTTATTTTCAGATTATAATTGTAATTTAATTGCGGAACCTGTTTTTCTTCTCTTTTTGTTTTGCAGCCCCATATCGTGTAAACGCAGGCAGGTGGGGTGCAGAGGGAAGCAGGTGCCTCTCCTCCCCCACAGGGCAGAGCTCCTAGCGGGTGAAGGGGGGGACGAGATCACCCAGATCCTGGCTCATCAAGGTTGGTGTCAGCATTGCATTGTGCAGGACATTTTATTTGTTTTTTTGTCAAGCATTGCATTTACCATGTTGTGTTTGATTTTATTTAAAGATCGTATTCTTTGTTATACCACCTAGCCTAGACCAAGAGTGAGTGACCTACCTAGCCTAGAACAGGAGTGGGGTGTATTCAGTGGCCATACAAAATTATCAACTCTAAAAAGTTGCCTGCTATATTTTATTAAACAATTTTTTTATTAAGTGACCCCTAATATGATGGCTTGAATGGCTTCTCTTTGGTGAGTGTAATGTTAATAGCTTGTATAGCTAGCTAATATGTTTCTACTTGCAAGTGTAACTGATCTTCCAGATTTGCGTCGGCCAGTCAGTCTGGATGAAGTAGATTAGTTAGTGGTCAGCAATTATACGTCCATTACACCTTAAGATTTTCTCCAGCCAGCCGCGCGACTGAGCGGATAAAATATTTGGTTGATTCCCCTTTACACTGCTCTATGTGTAGAGGGGAATCCCTTTGCACTCTGGCCGGGGTGGACACTCAGCTCCGCCACAGTCAGAGTACAGTAAAGTACTACACCTTCTTGGACAGCTCTGCAACCTTGGGATGATGCAGCGAATCGAAACAGACACCACTATCTCCTACACACAAATTGATTAGGTGCATCCCACTGAATATCAAAAATGGAAAACTGGTATGGAGAAGTGAAAACATCTCAAGATGTTGCATGATTGTCTACAAGGGCTGGGAGATAATTGCCTTTATATAATGTTAGGGTGAAGCAGCTATGTGTATTGTATTATCAAATGTATTTTCTTTTCTTCACAGGTGAAGTCTTCATCCTTCACCTCCGCCTGTTGGACAAAGCCCTGGATCTGTCCGCATCTGGTTCAGCTCACTTTCTTTCCTCCCCAGCAGTTTCTCTGGCACAGGTTCTCCTCCACCCTCCACTATCCCCCCACCTGGTCCCACCCGTTGGTGACTCCTCCCCAGTGTGTCCTGGTGAGGATTATCCACCCGCTTCAGTGCACATCCCCCCTCCAAAGCCACATATGAATGTGTATCTGCGGCGCATTGTGGAGATCCAAGTGCGACAATATGCTGTAACCAGGAGGTGACCAGATGGCTGGGATCAATAGGTCCCTACAGCTACTGCTCACCAGGATGGGGGAGAATCAGCTTTCCTAATTCATTTATTTATTTATTTATTTATGTTCAAAATAAAAATGTTTTTGTTCAGAACGAATTGTTTTCTTGAGTTTTGCTTTCCTTGTTAGGTTCATTATGTGATGTTTATCTAAATCTACTAGTCCATTTATTGTTACTAACTTACTAGAGGCCTTACAATTGTAGATTTTCTACATTAACCATCAGGCTAAACTGAGAAAATGTAAGCGATTTCTCTTTACACTATTTCAATGTGTAAAGGGAAATCCCATTGTATATTATGTCCAGTCTTGCTGTTCAGCTTGCCCCCACCACAATACACACCAGATAGCTAGTTAAAGCAATGGTTAGCGATACAGTCCTCAACAGTTTACAGGGCATAAGTTGCAGGCTTGCAATGATGAGGGCAACCGTTAACTGGACAAAGGTATACAGGCTAGCACAATCACAAGGAGCAACAGTTCAAAGGCTGGCAGGCCCATAGGTAACAGTTCACATGGCAGTCATCATTTCCAGGGCTTAAGTAACATGGCAGCAGGGTAGATTATTCACACTGGTGACTTTGGACAATTGTGGATGGTCATGGAACAGGCGGAGGATCAGAGAGGGCACTGGTGTTCCCAGGGTCAGAGGAGGCAAATGAGATCCTGGGCATCAGGATGCAGCTCAGCAGTGACCAACTAATCTATCTTGCATAGAATCACATTTCCAGCTAAATGCTTCTTTGTGCTATGTTGGTAACATATTCTGATACTTGGGTTGACAGTCTCTCCATCAAGAGGATGTACTGGTTAGAGACCAACAACTCAATATCATTATTCCGCTGTACCACTAATTAAATGTGCATATGGGTGCAACGTCCCTAAAAATGCAGACTCACCAGGTCTGGTGCAGTCTCCGGGGCTAGAAAATCATAACTAAATATCAAGGTGCGGGGGGCGTGGCCGGATGGTGAAGAGAGCAGTCGCATAGACACACAGCTCCGGCTCTCAACGGCCATCCTACAGCTATCCTTGGTCCTAGATCCTCGTGGAAGGCATTATCCTGTTCCCCACGGCTGTGGGCACCCACCAGACTGGCTGACGAGGTGAAATACGGGCCGCCGTGGCCCTCACATACAGCGGAACAACTGGCGCGGTTCCGGAGGCAAAATGGCGCCGAGACACATGCAGGGCACTCAGACACGCTGCAGCCCTCCTCCTCAGCCATCCAGGACTCTGTAACAGGGGTGAGTGCATCAATTCCTGCTATATTCCGCACACCTACAGAACCCCTGCAGACACTAGAATCACAGCAGTCTGCTGAATTTAGTCAGACTGTGGATTCTTCCCCTGCTGAACCTACACTATCTACTATTATGCTGGCTATTCAGGATTGCAAGGCCTCCCTCTCCACTCAAATAGCTTCTATCCGTATGGACTTTTCACTATTGAAACAAGATGTCCAGAATCTCAGAGACCGCACAAGGGATGCTGAGGAACGGATTAGTACATTAGAAGATACTGTGCATCCCATGTCTGTTACTATACGTGATACTACAAGCGAGATGGCGGCACTACGCACTAAAATCGACGATTTGGAAAATCGCTCTCGCAGGAACAATCTTAGATTTGTGGGATTTCCAGAACGCGCGGAAGGTTCCCATCCTGAAAAGTTTCTTTATTCATGGCTGCGGGACATTTTTGGTAAAGACGCGCCCTCATTCTCACATGTTATAGAGCGTGCACATCGCACTCCTCCTCGTCCACCTCCAGTGGGAGCCCCACCACGCTCCATCATATCACGTATCCTCAACTTTCAAGATAAAGTGGCCATCCTACGCCTGGCACGTGAAAAGGGCCCGCTCACATTTAATGGCAATAATATTTCTGTTTATCCGGACTTTTCTGCTGAAGTTCAGCGCCAGCGGATCTCCTTCTCAGCAGTGAAGTCTAGATTGCGCACAGAAGGCCTCTCCTACGCCATGCTCTTCCCTGCTAAATTGCGCATTATCCATGATGGTAGGGCTCTTTTCTATACCAACCCCAAGGAGGCCATGAAATGGCTGAACGATCAATATGGTGCAGCACATAGAAGCAGAAGAGACTGAGGGCACTCTTAACCTGTAAGGAAAGATCTACACCCTGCTATGCAAGCCACAGCGTCAACAGTCTGCATGTCTCTCCTTTGTAATGTTTTTTCCCTTTTTTTTTGTTGTTGTTCCTGATCTTCTATTTTACAATCCAACCTGCACTGCCACGATTTACATCGTATGGTAACTTGCGTACCGGAACAATCATACCAGAACAATCACCCGATCAAAGAAGGGAGAGAAGGAAAGGGAAAAGAGAAGAAGAGAATTTTTCAACTCATCTATCCTTCAACAGGACATGTCTACTAGAGGGGAAGGAACAGAAGTTTTTTATTTCTCTTCCATCTCTCCTCGGTCAATAGTTGGGAGCCCCACCAGATCCCACGTTACCCCCCTACCAGCTTGTGGCGAGGCCACGGTACAGTTTTTTTTGACTTCCGCAGTTGCTAGTTAGGAAGGACTTCTAGTTTAGGGATCCAAAGCTTGCTATGTTTGGGATAGCTGAGCGGGGTGGGGGGCACAAACGTTTAAAGAAAAAGGTGGTTGGGGTTTTTTTTCAGGTTTTTTGTTTTTTGTTTTTTCCTTCCTTTTCTACTTTTTATGTTCTTTCTAACACACCTATACCATTTGCTAATGGAAAGTCATCAAAGGCATACTGGGTCATTGCATATAGGGGTTTATTAATACCTCTGTGGTCAGTTATATGCCTAATGTTTTTTTCTAAGGCAAAGAAGGGAAAATTTTCCTGGTCCATGTTACCTTATCGGCAGACCCACGCACTTTTTTGTCATGTGCTTGTGTGTGCTTCAGGTGGCACGGCCTATCTACTCATATTGATATCAATTCAGAGGTTTACTTATGCATCTTTATTACTTCATGTTTTATTATGGCACAGCCCCTCAGGATAGTCTCCTGGAACACTAGAGGCCTGAATGCACCTCAGAAAAGATCCTTGGTTTTATCTGTGTTAAAAAAATATCACCCTCACATTATTTGCCTCCAGGAGACTCACCTGACAGGTTCTAAAATAAGGGCTCTAAAACGCCCCTGGTTATCTAAGCTATATCATGCCACCCACACTAACTACTCAAGAGGTGTATCTATACTCCTGGCTAAATCCCTTCCAGCTGAGTTGATTAGCGTTAAAATAGACCCAGAGGGGAGGTATATTGTTCTTATATTACGAATTTCTACTATAATTTTTACATTGGTGAACATCTATGTTCCCCCTCCATTCTCAGTAGAAGTACTCTCTAAATTATCTCTGCAATTACTGAATAGGCCTTCGGGCCCCCTACTTTATATAGGGGACTTTAATGCAGTCCTGGACCCAACGGTGGATCGCCTGGGTGGGGGAGGCAGATCTTTTCCCTCATTTGTAGACTGGGCTCAGGTTCATGGTCTGACCGAGGTGTGGCGATGGAAACATCCGGATGAACGCCAATTTTCCTGCCATTCGGATTCCTTCCATACTATGTCTAGGCTAGATATGGCTTTTGCGTCGACGGAGACCCTTCCAGTTGTCTCCGCCGTCTCATACTTGCCCAGGGGGGTTTCTGATCATGCCCCCTTGTCTGTGTCCCTTCTCATCCTTCCAGGTTCGGGACCTGCTTTGTGGCGCCTGAACTCATACTGGCTGGAAGACGAGATAGTACAGGATGAGAGCAGGATGAGTATTTCTAATTACTGGAAGCAAAATTTAAACAAAGTAGACCCCCCCACGGAGTGGGATGCATTTAAGTCCACGTTAAGAGGTACCTTTATGTCTATTACAGGTATTTTACGTAAAAATAATAAGATGCGCACTGAGGAATTAGAAAATGCTATGATAAGTGCGGAATCTGCTTATACCTCTAACCCTGTCTCTGACACTAGGGAGACATGGTTACAGTGCCGTAGGGAATATGAAATTCGTTTGCTAGATCTCACACAAAAACGCATGTTATATGTTTCACAAAAGTCGTTTGAATATGGTAATAAAGCAGGACGTCTCTTGGCATATTTGACCAAACCTGACCATACCCCCATTTCTATACCACGAATCCTGACTACTCAAGGTACGATCAGTGACAACCCAAGAGACATCCTAGACTCCTTTCTAAACTTTTACAGAAAATTGTACACTTCCAGGGTTGACTATGATGATTCCCAGTTGTCTGAATATCTGGCTGACATATCCCTTCCCTCCCTGTCAGATGAGGGACGGGACATGTTGGAGGAGCCTATCACGGTAGAGGAGATTGCAGCAGCTATCTCCCAAATGCCTGCACACAAAACCCCTGGACCTGATGGTTTCCCGACTAAATGGTATGCTAAGTTCAAGGACCTCCTATCCCCCTTCCTTCTCCGAACCTATAACAAAGCCCTAGAGGTTGGGATCCTTCCTCCATCAATGCGGGAAACTTTGATAGTTCTTCTGCTGAAGCCCCGAAAGGACCCACTTCACTGTGAATCGTATCGTCCAATCTCGCTTATAAACTTAGACGTTAAGATTCTGGCCAAAATATTAGCAAATCGTTTAAATACTGTGGTCACATCCTTGGTTAACAGCGACCAGGGTGGATTTATCCCTGGCAGGTCTACCAGAATGAACATACGCAGACTGTTCCATAACTTGCAATATCCACATGACTGCCCTCCTACACGCGTCATCGTGTCCCTAGACACCTGTAAAGCATTTGACAGTGTGGAATGGCCGTACCTTTTTCAGGTGTTGCAGAAATATGGTTTTGGTCCCCGAGTGATAGAATGGATAAAAATTCAGTACACCTCCCCAACGGCTAGGATAAGGGTTAATTCATTTATTACTGACTCCTTCCCAATTACTAGGGGCACTCGACAGGGGTGCCCATTGTCGCCCCTGTTGTTTGCCCTGGCTATGGAGCCGCTTGCAGTTCGCATTCGCTCCTCCCCTATAATTAAAGGCCTCCCAATTGCAAATATAGAGGAGCGCATTTCTCTTTATGCAGATGATACACTGGTATACCTGGCAGATGCTGATGAGTCTCTGGGGGCGTTACTGGAGGAGGTCAACACCTTTGGGGACTACTCTGGATTCCGAGTTAACTGGGATAAGTCCAGTCTTTTCCCTTTGGATGTAAATGACCCCCCTCGGGTGCACCCGGACTCTAAGCTTCAGGTGGTGTCTTCTTTTAGATATCTTGGGGTGTTGGTTCAGGTTCCCTTATCTTTATATGCTACTAATAATCTTGACCCTTTGCTGACCCGCCTCCAGGAACAAACTAAACAATGGATGGATTTGCCGTTAGACCTCATGGGGAGGGCCAATATACTTAAAATGATTTATTTACCTAGACTGCTCTATATTCTCTCTAACTCCCCATGTAAAATATCCAAAGCTACTTTCAAACGTATAGATGTGATGTGTACTTCTTTCCTGTGGAGGGGCGGATCCCCCAAAGTGGCACTGGAGACCTTGAGATTGCCAGCTCATCTGGCAGGTCTAGCATTCCCTAACTTTTTCCTTTACTACATGGCATCTCAACTGGTGCATATACATGACTGGATGAACCCGGATCCAACTAATGCCTGTACAGCCACAGAGGGGGCTATCGCATCCTCCCATGAAACCTTACATAATATAATATATAGAGGCCAGGTCCCAGACCGTCCTGGAACCTCTCTACTCTCTATCTCCCTTTCACTGTTTAAATACATTATCACAAAAATATCGAAACATTCTTGGTTGAAATCCCCTAATAACCCCTTGTGGTTTAATCCCAATCTGCAAGAACTATACTCTTTTCCAGATGCCAATCGCTGGTATTCAAAGGGAGTTAAATATCTATGTCACTTATATACTACGCAGGGCTTTAAAACTTTCTCTCAGTTGAGTACAGACTTTGATCTACCAAAATCTCATTTATTTTATTATTATCAACTTAGACATGCCATACATACCCAATTTGGTACCCTAGATGATATTACTGATCTACCTCCACTGGAAAAACTACTTAGGCAACCAGAACCCTCTAAATTAGTTTCCACCTACTACGCAGCCTTAGTGACAGACTCTAACCCTAGGTTCCACAGAGCACAGGAGAGGTGGGAGACATTGGATATTGAGATGGTAAAAGACGATTGGACAGAATTTAGTGACACATATAAAACCTCTGTCATTTCCTCCCGAGACCGTATCATACAAGTTAAAATTTTTCATCAAACCCACCTCACTCCGGCCAGACTGCATAAAATGGGTCTCTTGCCATCAGCTGTCTGTTTCCGAGGCTGTGGCCAGGAGGCAGACTTTTTACATTGCTTCTGGTCGTGCCCGATGGTCAGTGACTTCTGGAAAGAAGTGGGCGCCTTTATTTCGACTGTACTGGACCTTCCTAATATAATTCACCCGAAGAACTGCTTGTTGGGAGTATTTGGAGATTTACATATACCATCACATGCCAAGAGACTGCTCCGTATTCTTTATTTTTATGTTAAAAAATCTATTCTACTGTCCTGGAAAGGTGCACAAACCTCTCTGAAGTCCCTCTGGTTAAAACTCATCAATGACTCTATTCCACTATACAAATTAACCTTTGAAATTCGTAAAAGAAATAAAACCTTTCAAAAAATTTGGGGGAAATGGTTGGATAGTCCACTAACTCTTTCCAAAAATTGAATACAATTGATCATTGATGGGCCGTGCCGCAGGGACCCCCAATACCAGGTCCATTAATATAGTTATGCTGTGTAAAAATGCATATATCTGACTGTTACGATTACTAATTTCTCAACTCTCTTGAAACGAAATGACATGCCTACTACGACTTGTGTGATCTATCTACTAATTGAATATGGCTTGTGTATACTGAATGGATCAGATATCCAGGTGTGTTTTGTTTTTGTTTTTGTTTTTATTTTATTTTATTTGTGAGTGTTTTGTGTTTGTTGGTTTGTGTTGAACCTAAAATCAATAAAAATATCTTTAAAAAAAAAAAAATATCAAGGTGCAGGGGTAAAAGAGAGTACCCCCTAAAAAGAGTCACGGGCAGACCAAGCTGTTTATAAAAAAGATTGATTTTATTGCACAAAAAGATAATACAAATTTGCAAGAAACTGGGTTCTCACCACTAACACCTAGACTAAATTTAAAAAAGACAACGTTGTCTATATCTAAGAGCAACTGCGTCACGCATGAAACAGGCACATATCATATAGCATGTGAACCAATTCGCTGTCATCTTTTTGCACCTTTATTGCAATCTGTTTGGTTATATGAGGTGTGACTGTTCCATGCATGATGCAGCTGCTCTTAGATATAGACAACGTTGTCTTTTTTAAATTTAGTCTAGGTGTTGGTAGTGGGAACCCAGTTTCTTGCAAGTTTGTATTATCTTTTTGTGCAAAAAATAACAATCCTTTTTATAAGCAGCTTGGTCCTCCCATGACTCTTTTTAGGGGGTACTCTCTTTTCCCCCTGCACCTTGATATTTTTTCCATCAAGAGGAACTGTCATGCCGTTGAGGTTAGTTTCCCCAAACATCTTTAATCATTGTCTCTTAATCCCAGTCCATCATACAAAAATGGTTAAATTAGCATGAGCTGCTATTTGCTTTCAAAATTTTATTGGTTTTACAAAAAATGGAAACAATATAAAATAATAAGAAGAAAAGCAAAATATTACATTGCGTACCCCTGGGGGGGTGCAGCAAATGCCTAAAACATAATGTAAGAATCTAGTACACTACATATACAATAACAGGAACCTGAGGAGTTACTGTAACTGTTCCAATTATGTGAAGACCGCCCTGCCTGTGCACAAAAACGTGGATGGGCAAGGAGAGGTTCCGCAGGCACCCCGAAAGGGATCATGCTGTGCCCGGGAGAATCTCAGCGAGCCCCCCCCTATCAAATGTTCACCAGTAAGGCACAGGGTCTAAGGAAAACACTGAGGTTGCTATATCCTGGTTTGCTTGCCCTATAGGGAGAAACCTCCCTCTGAAGGACTGATTGCACTTAAGTTGGGGGAACTTTTTCCTAGAAACCTTATTGGGGTAAGCAGAGAGGGGGTGTAAAGAGGGGAGGGGAGAGGAGAAGAGAGGGGAATGAGAGGAGAGGGAAAGGGTAGCTAGCCTATCAATGGAAGAGGACCCCGCCTCCCTTTATAATAAGAGGAATTTTACGGTTGAACACCAGGTATAAGGGAAATTCCCATGTACTGTGCCCAAGGTTCCCAAATAGCTTCGAATTGCGCTTTGGTGTCGTGAAGAATGCTAAAGAGTTTCTCTTGGGACATAATCCAAGATATTGTACGAGTAGCTGCCTTAAAGGAAACCTTGGGTTGTTTCCAAGCTTTGGCAATGGTGAGTTTGGCACCTAGGAGGATGAAGTGTATTAGTTTACGTGACCGTTTTGGTGTTTGGGGTAAGTTGTCATCGAGGAGGGCCATGGCTGGAGTTTTTGGGATTTGAACTTTCATGATTTTTCGAATCAGGAAGAAAATCTTGCTCCAGTAGGGCCTTAATCTCGGGCATTCCCACCATATGTGGGCCATGCAGCCTGAGAGCTGACACCCCCAGAAGCACCTGGGGTCTGCTGCTGGAAACATTTTGGCCAATCTGTCCAGGGTAAGGTACCATCTAGTGATGACCTTGAGGCTGGATTCTATTAGGGAGATATTCTTAATGCCCTTAAACGATCTGTTGAAGGAGATCCTCCATTTTTCTAAGTCCCAGTTGAAGGAAAGATCACTCTCCCAAGCGAGCATGTATGGGGTTTTTAGGGATTGATGGGCTAGTGACTGATAGATGATTGAGATTCCACCCCTCTGTTCCATGGACTGCCCACATCATAATTCGTATGATGTGAATGCGTGAGGCGAGGTTTTCTCCCCGTAAATGTGGCGGAGAAAATGTCTTATTTGGTGAAATCTGTAACGTTCTGAATTAGGGATTTCTAGATGAGTGAGACAAAATTCGAGGGAAATAGGGCCATCGGTAGTGAAGAAGTGTCCAATTCGATACAATCCCTTGTCCAACCACTATCTAAAGGCTTTGATGTCCAGTCCCAGAGTAAAGTCTGGGTTGTTGAAAATGTGCGCTAGAGGGTGACACTTCGAGGTTAGTGCAGGGTTGTTTCTTAAATTGTCCCAGATTTTGAAGGATTGAGAGAGAGACGGGGAGAGTATTCGGGGACATTGTTTTGGGGGGACCCAGAGTAGGAAGTCTAGGGTGTAGGTTGGAGCAGCCTGTCTCTCTATTTCAATCCAGTCTGGTTTCTCAGCCTTAGAATAGACCGTGGAGAGCTGGGCCAGCCTGGCAGCTTGAAAATACCAGAAAAGCTGAGGAAGCCCTAAACCTCCATGTGGTCTGGGTAGGAAAAGGGTTCTTTGGTGGAATCTATGTCCTCTGCCCCCCCATATGAATTTGATTACGTTTCTTTGGAATTTGGTCAAATGTTCCTTAATAATGTTTATTGGAAGGGCCCTGAAGAGGTAGAGGAGTCTTGGTAGTAAAGTCATCTTAACTGCGTGGATTCTCCCGAGCCAGGATACCTCCCCTTTGTTTAGTTTCCTAAGTTCGAGCTTACGGTAAGTCTGGGGGAAGTTCGCAGTATATAATTGTTCCGTTTTAGCTGTTAGTTTGATTCCTAAGTAATCAAGGCAGAAGTCATTCCACGAAAAGTCAAAGGAACTTTGAAGAGCGACTACTGTGTCAGTCTTGAGGAAAATGTTTAGGGCAGACGACTTATAGGGCGTACACACGGTCGGACTTTGTTTGGAAATTCCGACAACAAAATCCTAGGATTTTTTCCGACAGATGTTGGCTCAAACTTGTTTTGCCTATACACGGTCGCACAAAGTTGTCGGAATTTCCGATCGACAACCACGCGGTCACGTACACCACGTACGACGAGACTAGAAAAGGCCGGTTCAGAACCAAGTGCGGCACCCTTTGGGCTCCTTTTGCTAATCTCATGTTAGTAAAAGTTTGGTGAGAGACGATTCGCGCTTTTTCAGACTCGTGGCTTTCAGACCGTTTTCTGCCATTCAGTTTGTGCTTGTGGGTTTGTATCTGCTCTTCAGTGCGTGCAGTCAGTTCGTATCAGAGTTTTCTGTGTGATCTTGCCTGCTCGTTGCTGTTTTTCAGGTCGCTCTTCACAGGCCTTGCTGTTCTTCAGTGCGTTCTGTTCCTTCGTTCTGAGCAGCCGACCGTTTTCTAGCCATGTTTCGTATGCGTACTCCTCGTAGAGTTCGTGCTGTGCGGGGGCTTGGTGTTGGGGTCCTGACCTTGACACAGGTCCAGTCCATGAACAGGGTGGGGAGGAGTTCATGGACCAAGAATTGGTTGCTTCAGCGTGACCAGTTCTGTCATATGCCTTTGCTCCGTGAGATCCGTGAGAATAATCCTGATGATTTCAGGAACTTTCTCAGGTTGACGGACCCCGTGTTTCACCGTTTGTTGGCTTCGCTGACCCCTATATCAGCAGGCAGGATACCTGCATGAGGCAAGCCATCACTCCGGAGCAGAGGTTGGTCGCTACCTTGCGGTATTTGGCCACAGGGAGAAGTCTGCAGGACTTGAAGTTCTCGACAGGCATCTCCCCCCAGGCTCTGGGGATCATCATCCCTGAGACCTGTTCTGCCATCATACAGGTCCTGCAGAAGGAGTATATGAAGGTAAGATTTTTATCCTTTAATATCACATTTTATTGTATTGAATGTTTGCTAATATCTTGTATTTCTTTCCTCATTCCCTAATTACCATGATTGTAATATGCTGTGAATGTCCCCTTTGTTCTCATGCATGCTGGATTTTTATGTAATTATTATTTTATGTCCTTCATACATATTTGCCCTTCAATAACCTCCCCAGCATGGTGTCTCCTGCCCTATATTCACCTCATGTAGTCACTTAACAATGTATTTTATCAGCTCTATAGTAGTGCTTTACCCCAAACACCCCCTAAAATGTTTGGAAATGTTATTTTTGATTTAAATTCAGGCAGAGTGCCAGAGGCTTTTTTTTGTGGTGTCCCCAAATTTTTGGTAACCCTCCCTCCCCCCAACTGCTAAGTCAGCTGATCACAATTCTCTATCCTCAATCATCTATCTGCTGACTTTGCCAAACCCATACACACTATACCCATCTCTTTACTAGTCAGATTTATGGATGAATTCCCCAAAGCATGTAGTGCAAGGGCCTGCCTGTATACTTTCCAATGGTACTGTTTAAAGTTTTTGTATCCTATTATTATCTTGATAGGTAATATCAGAATGTTCAAATGTCCTCAAATGTGTACAGTGTGTATTTATATCTTTGTATTCAGACACTTCTTACCTGTCCAGTGGTCTGCCAATAGTGTAACTAAGGAGGGGCTGTTCCAAGTAATACCCATTATTTAGGCATTCATCTCTCAATTAAGTGAAGAGGGTTACCTGTCCAAGAGTTCCCCCCCTATAATGTTAGAAATGGCCCATGAGAGGGGGGGAGGGGGAATATGATAGGTGTACCTTATACTTTGTTGTTGTTAAATTCCCCTTAATAAATGCTATCTGGAGGTTGCCCCATAATGTTTGTGTCTAATCTGCTTGCCATGTTTCTGTGAAAAAATCGTAATGTTTATTGTTTTTTCCTCAACAGTTTCCTTCAACGCCACAGGAATGGCAGACTGTGGCCTCCCACTTTGCCCAGCGGTGGGACTTTCCTAACTGCGGAGGGGCAATTGATGGGAAACACGTCCACATCGTCCCACCACCCAACTCGGGGTCGTACTGTTATAATTACAAGGGGTTTAATAGTATAGTGATGTTGGCGGTGGTGTCGGCTAATTACGAGTTCCTGTATGTGGACGTGGGGAAGAATGGCCGGATGTCCGATGGTGGAGTCATCGCGCAGACGGAGTTCTACAGGCTTCTCCAGAATGGCAGCTTGGACTTGCCACCTCCAGAGGACAATGTTGAAGGTCTCCCATTTGTGTTCGTTGCTGATGAAGCGTTTGCGCTGGGGGACCACCTGATGCGGTCATTCCCGATGAGGACCCTCACCCCGGAACAGAGGGTTTTTAATTACCGGCTGGCCAGAGCCCGAAGAGTGGTGGAGAACACATTTGGAATCCTGGCCAGCCGGTTCCGATTATTTCTGACACCCATCCATATGGCGGAGTATAAACTGAACCATATAATACTTGCCTGCTGTGTTCTCCATAATTTTTTAAGAAAACATTCAGCCAACTATGCTGGCTCAGTTGGGCCTGAGGCCGGAATCCCAAATCCATCAACAGCGCTTGAAAGTGGCCGTCCTGGCTTGCCCTCCCTGAATGCCCGTGATGTCCGGTTACGATACCTGGAGTTCTTTGAGGGTAGGGGGGCTATCAATATGCCAGACAATCTGTGAAACCTTTTTCAAATAAAAAACAACCAAAAGAAATTCTTTGTGGACATTTACTGCTTGTGTTTGTTTTAGCTGACCCTGACAGAAATGTGTTGAGTGCAGAAAATGTCGTTATTGGGTAACCTTATAAAAAACACTGTTGGCTGGTACTTCCTAAATGCAAAAACACATTTCACTACAAGTGCACTTGCAACTGCACTGAAACTGCACTTGTAGTGCAAAGTGTATTTGCCCTTAGGAAATAACCCCCATGTTTGCATAAAACAGCAATTACATCACCCCAAAAGTGTTGTAGCGTTGAGACAATAATCCACACATTCTTGAGTAACCAACTTTTTTATAGCTGCACAATCACATGTGCATTTACCAAAGTTTTTTAAAACGAACCAACATGTTTGCTGTAGCATTATCAAAAATTGAAATGTCCTTTTCTGATAAAACAGGCCTGTGTAAAACCAACAAGAAAGCCAAAAAAATTGAACTTACAAAGTTCACATATGGTAAAACCTGAAGGCTATATCAGACATGAGTATTTAGGAACTGTGTTTGATATAGCGTTCAGATGGGGGGAAATCACCCCTGGAAAAGTCAAATTTGGAAGATGCACACCAATTTCAGAATGTCAACATGTGCTAGCTGCCATCAGGGGGGATCAAGGGACGTGTTTTGGGGGAGCAAGCCCTTCCTCACCGATAGGGATGAGCTTCGAGTTCGAGTCGAACTCATGTTCGACTCGAACATTGGCTGTTCGCAAGTTCACCGAACAGCGAACAATTTGGGGTGTTCGCGGCAAATTCGAATGCCGCGGAACACCCTTTAAAAGTCTATGGGAGAAATCAAAAGTGCTAATTTTAAAGGCTAATATGCAAGTTATTGTCATAAAAAGTGTTTGGGGACCTGGGTCCTGCCCCAGGGGACATGGATCAATGCAAAAAAAAGTTTTAAAAACGGCCGTTTTTTTCAGGAGCAGTGATTTTAATAATGCTTAAAGTCAATCAATAAAAGTGTAATATCCCTTTAAATTTCGTACCTGGGGGGTGTCTATAGTGTGCCTGTAAAGGGGCGCATGTTTCCTGTGTTTAGAACAGTCTGACAGCAAAATGACATTTTGAAGGAAAAAACTCATTTAAAACTACTCGCGGCTATTGCATTGCCGACAATACACATAGAAGTTCATTGATAAAAACGGCATGGGAATTCCCCAAAGGGGAACCCCGAACCAAAATTAAAAAAAAAAAATGACGTGGGAGTCCCCCTAAATTCCATACCAGGCCCTTCAGGTCTGGTATGGATATTAAGGGGAACCCCGGCCAAAATTTAAAAAAAAAAAATGACGTGGGGTTCCCCCTAAATTCCATACCAGACCCTTCAGGTCTGGTATGGATTTTAAGGGGAACCCCGCGCCAAAAAAAAAAAAAAAAAACGGCGTGGGGTCCCCCCAAAAATCCATACCAGACCCTTATCCGAGCACGCAACCTGGCAGGCCGCAGGAAAAGAGGGGGGGACGAGAGTGCGGCCCCCCCTCCCACCTGAACCGTACCAGGCCACATGCCCTCAACATTGGGAGGGTGCTTTGGGGTAACCCCCCAAAACACCTTGTCCCCATGTTGATGAGGACAAGGGCCTCATCCCCACAACCCTGGCCGGTGGTTGTGGGGGTCTGCGGGCGGAGGGCTTATCGGAATCTGGAAGCCCCCTTTAACAAGGTGACCCCCAGATCCCGGCCCCCCCCCTGTGTGAAATGGTAAGGGGGTACATAAGTACCCCTACCATTTCACGAAAAAAGTGTCAAAAATGTTAAAAATGACAAGAGACAGTTTTTGACAATTCCTTTATTTAAATGCTTCTTCTTTCTTCTATCTTCCTTCATCTTCTAGTTCTTCTGGTTCTTCTGGCTCTTCTGGTTCTTCGTCCGGCGTTCTCGTCCAGCATCTCCTCCGTGGCGTCTTCTATCTTCTTCTCCTCGGGCCGCTCCGCACCCATGGCATGGGGGGGAGGCTCCCGCTCTTCTCTTCTTCTTTTCTTCTCTTCTTCTCTTCTTCTTTTCTTCTTTTCTTCTCCGGGCCGCTCCGCAATCCATGCTGGCATGGAGGGAGGCTCCCGCTGTGTGACGGCGCTCCTCGTCTGACAGTTCTTAAATAACGGGGGGCGGGGCCACCCGGTGACCCCGCCCCCCTCTGACGCACGGTGACTTGACGGGACTTCCCTGTGACGTCACGGGGAATGCCACAGGGAAGTCCCGTCAAGTCACCGTGCGTCAGAGGGGGGCGGGGTCACCGGGTGGCCCGCCCCCCCCGTTATTTAAGAACTGTCAGACGAGGAGCGCCGTCACACAGCGGGAGCCTCCCTCCATGCCAGCATGGATTGCGGAGCGGCCCGGAGAAGAAAATGAAGAAGAGAAGAAGAGAAGAAAAGAAGAAGAGAAGAGCGGGAGCCTCCCCCCCATGCCATTGGTGCGGAGCGGCCCGAGGAGAAGAAGACAGAAGACGCCGCGGAGGAGATGCTGGACGAGAACGCCGGAGGAAGAACCAGAAGAGCCAGAAGAACCAGAAGAACCAGAAGATGAAGGAAGATAGAAGAAAGAAGAAGCATTTAAATAAAGGAATTGTCAAAAACTGTCTCTTGTCATTTTTAACATTTTTGACACTTTCTTTGTGAAATGGTAGGGGTACTTATGTACCCCCTTACCATTTCACACAGGGGGGGGCGGGATCTGGGGGTCACCTTGTTAAAGGGGGCTTCCAGATTCCGATAAGCCCCCCGCCCGCAGACCCCCACAACCACCGGCCAGGGTTGTGGGGATGAGGCCCTTGTCCTCATCAACATGGGGACAAGGTGTTTTGGGGGGCTACCCCAAAGCACCCTCCCAATGTTGAGGGCATGTGGCCTGGTACGGTTCAGGAGGGAGGGGGGGCCGCACTCTCGTCCCCCCCTCTTTTCCTGCGGCCTGCCAGGTTGCGTGCTCGGATAAGGGTCTGGTATGGAATTTAGGGGGAACCCCACGTCATTTTTTTTTAAAAATTTTGGCCGGGGTTCCCCTTAATATCCATACCAGACCTGAAGGGCCTGGTATGGAATTTAGGAGGACTCCCACGTCATTTTTTTTTAAATTTTGGTTCGGGGTTCCCCTTTGGGGAATTCCCATGCCGTTTTTATCAATGAACTTCTATGTGTATTGTCGGCAATGCAATAGCCGCGAGTAGTTTTAAATGAGTTTTTTCCTTCAAAATGTCATTTTGCTGTCAGACTGTTCTAAACACAGGAAACATGCGCCCCTTTACAGGCATACTATAGACACCCCCCAGGTACGAAATTTAAAGGGATATTACACTTTTATTGTTTGACTTTAAGCATTATTAAAATCACTGCTCCTGAAAAAACGGCCGTTTTTAAAACTTTTTTTGCATTGATCCATGTCCCCTGGGGCAGGACCCAGGTCCCCAAACACTTTTTATGACAATAACTTTCATATAAGCCTTTAAAATTAGCACTTTTGATTATTCATGTTCGTGTCCCATAGACTTTAACGGTGTTCGCATGTTCGAACGAACTTTTTTCCTGTTCGCATGTTCTGGTGCGAACCGAACAGGGGGGTGTTCGGCTCATCCCTACTCACCGATACTTTATAATTGAGGAAGGTGTTGCACCCCCAAAACGCGTCCATTGATCTCCCGTGATGGCAGATAGCACATGTTGGCACACTGTGTGCATCCTCCAAATTTGGCTTTTCAAAACATTGCAAAAATATTTTAAAGATTGGACCACAATCCAAAAAGGTGATTTTGTGGCCTTTTAAATTCGCCCCAAAACATCATTTTTTTTTTAATAACATCACTGATTTGTTGCTGTATGTTGTGCAATTCGAGATTACACCCCATGATCTCCCCGATCAGGATCTGGGCACTTTCAGAAGTAAAGCGTTCTTTCTCCCTCACATCATGATCACCTAAAAAGAGATAAAGAAAACAAAAATAGGTATCAAAAATCTGCCACCATCCATCTCTTTTACCTGAGCCTGTGGTCGCAGACACTCACCTGTTGTGGTGCCAATCTCCTCCACATCTTCTTCTTCCTCCTGCTCTTCTTCTTGGGTTTGCGGTATTTCACCTTCTTCCAGAGGTGGGGGGTCTCTGGTCTCCTGGGATGAGGGGTGTCCTCCGAGTCTTTTCTCCCCTATGTAAAACAAAAATGGTATAATTAGCACACAGATATTTGATGGCAGAACTAGAAATAGGAAACATTGCTTGGAAGTGGGGTACAATTGTCTATTTTAGCAGAGTTCCAAGATGTATATTTTTTATTGGCCTTTGTCAAGCTGCAATACTTTACCTGTTTAGTACAAGCTTCACAGATGGAGACCCCCCTATAGTATACACTGGAGCACCTGTGTGGCCCCCTAATAAAAAGGGTGTTCTGGAGTCCCACACTAGTGCTCCAGTGTCCAGATGTGAAAACAGCTGCTCAGTGTCCTCTCCTTACACACAATCTAGTTTGCATTTCATTCTAGTAACAAACCCATCTACACAAACAAATATTTGGCATCCAAGTAGGCCCAAAGAAAAATGTTTGATACGAACGAATAATGGGCCCATGAACATTAAAGTTGCCCTTTTAAACGTTACAATTACTAAAAGCATATGGAGCAGAACGAACTGAATAAAGACAGAAAGAATAGGAACACAGCACAACTACTTACTTTTTTGCAGCACTCTCCGGATCTTTCGGTACTGCTCTGGCTCTCTTAATTTCAGGTCTGACCACCGCTTCCTGAGCTGATCTTTTGATCTTCGGACCCCGAAATTCCTCTCAAGACTCCTGACCACTTTCGCCATGATCTTGGCCTTTCGGATGTTCGGGTTGGGGTAAGGCCCATATTTTCCGTCATAGTCGGACTTCTTCATGAGGTCGACCATCTCCAACATCTCCCCAAAGGACATATTTGTGGCCTTAAAACGTCTCTTTCTGGATCGGGACATGCCTGGATCCGGGCTTTCCTCCTCCTCCTCCTCGTTCCTGCAATTATCACGCACCTGCTGTGACTCCGCCATCATGCTCTTCACCCACTGCGCCAAACGAAAAGGGGCGGGGAATAGACTAGAAAGAACGTCAGGGGCGGGCGGAGTTACACGCATGCGCAGTGTATATAAAGCGTAACACGCGTGCGTATTACGTACGATCTGTGAGCGGAGGAAGGAGCATTGGAGGCGCCGATCGTAAGAACCAAGGTAAGAGACAAACTTGTGCCTGTACTGCTTCTACATTGAGGCCTATATTGTAAAAGATTAGGAGAGTTTTGTCTGACATTAGGCTTTGTCTTGTGTTGTGTCTTGCAGTGAACATGGATATGGTACTCAAAGATAATTACTTCATGTCAGTATTCGTAGATATGTTAAGGGAGCTGCCCTGTCTGTGGGAGATTAAACACCCCCATTTAAAGAACCAAGCAAAGAGGAAGGCAGCACTGGTGCAATTGTTGGTAATTGTGAAGCAGGTGACCTCCACGGCAGACATCACCTATTTAAAGATATTAATTGGTTGCCTGAGGAGCACATATCTAAGGGAGCGCAAGAAAGTCCTGGATTCACAGAGATCCGGAGCAGCAGATGACATCTATGTCCCCAGGATGTTGTACTACGACAGGCTGCACTTTCTGGCAGGTCAGACTGAACCCAGGCCATCCCTCTCCAGTCTTCCTTCCACGCTTCCTCCCCCCCCGGCTGAGGCTTCTGACGCCCAACCTGGGCCTTCCAGGCAACAACACATGGAGGAGCCCAGATTGAGCCAGGTATAGCATTCCTCTAAATATTTCTGCTTGTCCAATCAATGATGTTAACTAGATGTTAGTTGGGAGTACTAATTTAGGATTGTGATTGATGAAGCAACAACTAAAACCATGTCCCTTTTTCATACACAGGGAAGTCTCAGCCAGGAGGTGGCCGGGCCGAGCCGGCTAGCTGATCTGCAGGTCCCTCCACCCCCCCTGAAAAGAGAAAGTGGCAGTCGGAGGAGAGCCCTAGAGGAGGCTACCGGAGGACTCTTTTGGAGGGCTACAGAGGTCCTGGGAGCACGACAGACCATGGAGGAGGACATTGCTGCCGTCATTGCATATAAAATGCAGAGGATGGAGGAGGGCCAACAAGTAATGTGTGAGGCCCTCATATCGGAGGCTCTGGAGAAAGGTATGAGGGACCAAATTACACCTCAGACACACCCTTGTGATGGTCCTCCTCCTCCTCCTGCAGGTCCTCCTCCTCGTCCTCCCTCTCCTCCAGGTCCTCCCAGTCCCCCTCAAGGTCCTACTCCTCCTCCTGCCACATCTCCAACTGCACAGCCACAGCCGGGAAGGAAGCGTAAAAGGAAGACCAGAAAGTGAGGACCCTGGATCCAGTCTGGTCGGCCAAAAAATGCAGCCTCTTGTGGTACCACAGCCTGGGGACACAGATGTCATCTGCTGCTATCCGGATCTCTGTGAATTCTGGACCAGACTGCCCTCCCTTACATATGGACTCCTCAGGCCACCAATTTTGATGTTCAAGAATCGATGTCTGCCGTGGGGGTCCCAGGCTTCGCTAATTTCTCTTGTTGATCCAGTGTTGCCTTCCTCTTTGTTTGGTTCTGATCCCTTAATAAAGGATTTTTTGTTTGGAATTATACTCTCCTATGTGATTTACTTCAAAAATGACAGTTGGTTTGTGAGGATTCAGGTACATTTCAAATATACAATGTGAAATGAACAAGGGACACCAACACCAAACAATCTCCTTGAGATTAAATAATAAAAGATATCAATGGTGTTGGGGTAACTTGACACACAAAACACACACAAAAATATTCTGGAGTAAAAATAAAAACAACATTGAACAAAGATCAGCCTTGGAAAAAATCCAAACATTAAAGAAAAAAAAAGGCTGAAAATACAAAAAAAAAAAAAAGTCAGATGTGACAACTAATAACAATATATTCAGGGAATCCCACTAAAAAAACACAAATAAAACTTTGTGAGAAATGTGTGTGAATATGAGCAGCAAAACTACTTAATTCTTGTCACATTATAAAGAAGAAGAGAGTGCGCTGTATTAAACCATTTTGAACATTGCAGCGTGACGAAAGTGCTGTATCCATTGCGAACGCTAAGTTTACCAGAACGAGCTGTCCTGTCTCGGAATTTCTTCTGAGCATGCGTGAAACTTTGTGCGTCGGAACAGGCCACACACGGTCGGAATTGAAGCGATTTTGTTGTCGGAAAATTTTATCTCCTGCTCTCCAACTTTATGTGTCGGAAAATCCGATGGAAAATGTCCGATGGTGCCCACACACGGTCGGAATTTCCGACAACATGCTCCGATCGGACATTGTCCATCGGAAAATCTGACTGTGTGTACGGGGCATATGAGTAGTTAACCTTCAACCCTGAAATTTTGGAGAACTCCTTCAGGAGTTTGCAAAGGTTTGGGAGGGAGGTGGTCGGGGACGTGATGAATAGGAGCATATCGTCCGCAAATAGTCCGTATTTGTGGACTTGGTTCCCACAAGACACCCCCTGGATGTTGGGATTGGATCTTATTGCTATCGCCAATGTTTCGATCGCCATGGCATAAATTAGAGGGGAGAGAGGGCAGCCCTGTCTTGTGCCTCTTGCTATATGGAGGGGTTTGGAGTACTGGCCTTGTAATCGGATCGCCGCTTTGGGATTGGAGTACAGGGATCTAAGGATCCCTAAAAAACTGGACCCAAAACCCCACTTCTCCAGTAGGGAGAAAAGATAAGGCCATTCGATCGAATCGAAGGCCTTACGTAAGCCCAGCGATAAGATCATTCCTTCCTGCTTGGGGCCCCCTTCCCAATTAGATTGGAGGATGGAAACAATGTCTACCGCTCTCCTAATTTGGTCTGGCCCTTGCCTACCCGGGATGAAGCCAACCTGGTCTTTATGGACATACAGTTTAATAAAGGAAGCTAGACGGTTGGTGAGAATTTTTGTTAGAATTTTAAGGTCATTATTAATTAGGGAGATGGGTCTGTAATTTTCTACTTCCTCATGGTTTTTGTTGGGTTTGGGGATTACTGAGATGAACGCAGTGTTCAGGTACGGATCTATTGGGGAGGCTGAGCTTTTAGAGTTGAAAAATTTTGCCATATGGGGGCCAAAATTTCGCCGAAAGTCTTGTAGTAGGGGACTGATAGTCCGTCCGGACCCGGGGCTGAGCCAGTCTTAAGACCTTTGATCACATCCCTAATCTCCTCCACGGAGAAGGCTCCGGCCATTAAATCTTTATGTTCTTTGGAGATGGAGGTCATCTGAAGGTTCTGGAGAAAAGCGTTGATCGAGGGGCCTCGCTCTGCTTGGGTGTAATTATATAGGTTGGAGAAAAAGTCGTGGAAGGTAGTCATGATTTTATTTGGGTTGGCTGTTGGAGGTTGACCTGCTATACGCAATTTGGGAAAAGTATGAGATCGGAATTTGGGAGTGAGCTTTGCGGCTAACATCGGTCCAGTTTTGTCTTTTTTGGCAGTAATATTTGGCTCCACTCCAAGGAATGTGTTTCTCAGCTTTGGCAGTTAACGCTAGATTGAGCTTGAGTCTGATCGCATCTAGTCGATCTGTTAATACCTTGTGTGGGTAGGTGTTTCTTGTGGTCAGCTTTTAAGGTTACAAAGGATTTTTCCAACTTTTGGATGTCAATCAGATGCTCCTTCTTGACCTGGTCGCTATCCTGATGAGCTCGCCTCGGATGGTAGCCTTGTGGGCAGCCCAGAGGGTCTCAGGGGAAATGTTATCTACGTCATTTAGTCAAAAGTATTCTTTAATGGCATCAGCTATCACCTTGGTATGGATTGGGTCGCTCAGAAGAGACTCAGTCTCCAGTAAGATCCCCTATTCCCCGTTAGGACATTTCTCAGGGAGAGGAGAACCAGTGAATGGTCCGACCATGCTGTATCTAAAATAGAGACCCTATTAGCCAGAGGGATGAGGTTTATAAGAATGAGTATGTGGTCAATCCTGGTGTATGATTGGTGAGGAGAGGAGAAGTGAGTAAAGTCTCTATGTTTGGGGTTTAGTTCCCTCCAAATGTCAACTAAGCCTTGGGTGTATAGTGTTTTGGCTATTCTGGTACTTAGTTTCGTGGGATGCGTAAGCTGGTCTTTGAGGGGCTTGGTTTTGTCTAAACCCTGGTCAAACTCCACATTGGAGTCTCCCTCCCAGATGACCTTGCCCTCCAGGGGGGGTTTAGAGTTGCAAAGAGGCTCTGGAAAAAAGTGGCTTGGCCCTTATTAGGGGCATAGTAAGAAATTATAGAGTATAGACCTCCCTCCAGAGTGCCCTTTACAAGAATATACCTGCCTTCTGGGTCTCTGAAGTCCGAGATGTGGGCAAATTTGCTGTTTTTTGAGAGAAGGATTTCTACCCCTTTCATCTTGTTTGGGGCGTTGGTGAGGTAAAAGGATGGATAGTATGAGTGGAGGAACTTGGGGTTGTACCGAATCGGAAAGTGCATCTCCTGTAGGAGCACTACATCCAGTTTGAGTGATTTGTAGTGATCAAATGCTATTCTCCTTTTCCTAGGAGAATTAAGGCCCTGAACGTTATGAGATGCCACCTTGAGATCAACTCCCTTCGATATTGTGTCAGCCATGGGAACAGAGGGGGGGAAGATCATGGGACCAGCAGCCACTTACCTTTTGATGACTATTACTTGCAGCGAGGGGGTGGATGGTGACGAGACAACCTAAGTCTGTTTGGATATTGGCTGGCGACAGGCTAGAAGAGAAGAGAAGAGTGAATGGGGAGAAAAGGAGGGTAGAAATGCAAACAAAAACATTAACAAAGATAAGGACATGGGTCTTCTGACAAGACCCGTGGAGAGCAACGATGTGGGTGTACGCCAAATCTCCACTCTTAACCTTCGTTCGACCTGGAAGGTCGACCGAAGCCCCACACCAAGAGAACACACTCGGTTCTCTGGGAATGAGTGGAGGCGCAAGGGGACCACCACGGACCCCTGCAATAACATGTGTCTGAAATCAAAACTATGCACAACTAAGAAATGGTCACCTGAAGTGAAATCTACCCATTTCACAAAACCAAGAGTACATGAAAAAATATATAATCACTTAGAAACCGTATAATAGGCCTCCGTTTCCCGGCACTCCCCCGTCCCAACCACCCCCCCAACCTATCAGAGGGGAAGGGTCGTGAAGGCAGAGGGCGTGGAGGAAGAAAAGGAAAAAAAACGTCCGTAACATAATGAGGCAGGAAACAGGGTTCTTTGGGTAAAAAATAAAAACAGAGAAAAATAAAATAAAAGTAAAGGAGCAGGAAGTTGGCCCTCAAAAAATGGGCTTGTTTGATCAAGTCCCAGTCGAACAGTCCTGGAGAGGAGAGAACCCCCGTTTCCCAGGAGGAGCAAGTCCTTAGAGATTCGAGTCCTTGACAGGAGGGGATAGGGGTCCAAAATCCTGCTACTGGAGGGTGTGGACAGCAAATGGGAAGGCCGTTGCAGAAGTCTCTCCTCTCTGAGCATTGGGGACTTGTGGAGGGGCCTTTAGTGGGAAAATATGATCTGGAACAGGGGACCGAAACAGTCTGGGATTTGGGGGGTTGGAGCTCTAGCTCGGTCATGAGTTGCTATTTGTATATACAAAGACAGCAACATGTGAGCAGTAACGCCATGTCAAGGCTTCAACCCTTGCTGCTGTCCATTTACACAACATGCATTTATGCAATCACACACACTCATCATTGTATTTACCAAAAAATGGTGATGGAAGGAATAAAGGGAAAAAATTGGATTGCTTAAAACAATATAAATCAATTTGAATCTTGGGGTCACTCCAAAGACAACTGCAATTGTCAAGTGGTAAGAAAATTCAAACATTATATTTTTCTCAACATTTAGATGGTTCCTCCGAGTCCCATCTATCTTCACGTGGTGACAACGATTCAGGTCTCACAAGGTAAGGGTAGGGTAACCCAGCTTGGGGAGGTTAAATTTGAGAAAAGTTATTTCTTCCATCAAATGGGGTGTCAGTTGTGCACAGTGTGGATTCAGGATGTTTTCAGTAATAGAGAAAACTCTCTCACTTTGCACGGTGGTTGGAGGACAGGATAGAAGCTGCTGAGCAACCAGGCAAAGAGCAGGCCACACACTTTTCTTACCATCCCAATAGGTCAAAGGGTCCTCTGCAGGAGGCAAAGGTGCTTCATATAGGTAGACCCTAACCATTTCAGAGGCACTGCTCTCCTCTCGATTACCTGCTGCTTGACTTGCACCCACCAGATTGTCAAGTGCCTCTACCCAACATGCACATGCTGCACTCGGTTGTTTTTGAGTGATGGTGCCAGGCCTTGAAATAGTAGACATGGCAGATGAATCTTCAAACCGGCATCATCTGACATATGTCTCTGTTGCTGAAAATTACAAACCCTTTCAATCATTTTTTCTTTCCTGTAGGAGAGGCTGTTGTCTCTGAGTGCCAGTTTACCTTTGATCCTGGGATCACACAGGGAAGCCAGCTTGAGTTCATGGCTTTTGCAGACACAGTCATTTAGCTGGTCTTTTAAGTTGTCTTGTAGCTTTCTGATGAAAGAGGCTACATTGGCATGAAATGGGCGGCCATAAAGAGGCTCCCTGTTTTCTAGGAACAATCCCATCTTCTCCATGAGATAGGTGAACAAGGGTATGACCTGTCCTAGGCTGGCATTGCTCTGACTCTAGTTTTTCATCACATCCCGAAAGGGTTTTAAAACAGAAACAAGCTGCCCAATTATATACCAGTCATCACTTCCCAGTGTGGAATCAATCCCAATGCTGTGGTGGGATGATGTATTGTGGATAGCTGTCTTTTGCTCTCAAATGTGTTCAAGCATTTCCAGGATATAGCTCCACTGGGTGCTGACATCTTGTTTCAGGCGATGTGTGGGGAGCCCTGATTGTTCTGGCTCCTCCCTCAACAGTTGACTAGCCCCTGCACTGCAGTGGAAATGCCCTGCAATAAACCTGCAAATGTCCAAGATTTGTTGTTTTTCTCCACTGGGATTGCACCCTTGACCACTAAATGCAGTATATGTGCAGAACAGCGCACACCAACAAAAGATCCATCTTGGAGGCTTTCACCATGTTTGAACCTCCGTCTGTCACTATAAACCCAACAGAAACATTGGTGACTGCCCACTCTCTAAACCAATTGGCCAAAATCAATCTAATTGCCTGCAATATGTTGACAGAGCTGTGTTTATCATTATAAACTTCTGTGTGGAGCAGGAAAGCTTTATAACCCTGCTGGTCTTGTGCTGCAGACCTGCTTCCTGATGAAGTTTGACCTCTTACACTAGTGCCACCACCAACAGGCACAGTGGCCTGCCACCAATGTGCAGTCAAAGACAGGAAAGCGTGTTGACCGCTGGGAGCTGTCCACAAATCAGTGGTCAAATGAATTGTCTGACCCTCGGCTTTGGCCATTTTTTCCTTCAATACTGCAACGCACGAATGGTATAGTGCTGGAACAATCTTTCTGCTGAAAGTTGTTCATGCAAGAACAGAATATTGTGGAGGAAGGGCATGCATGAACTGTTTAAATGGCTCCCCTTCAATCATGTGAAAAGAGGGTCCTCGAACAGCAATGAATTGGCCAATGAGGTGGGTGATCTTGTTGGCCTGCTGTTTTGACATGCTCTTGAAACTAAAGCCAACAAAGCTATCTAGGGTAGGCTGTTGATGTCCTTGGGAGGATGAGGAGCCTGATTGGGTCAGCAGTGGAACTACTGCAAATGGACAGTTTGTCTTACTTGAATCCTCTCTATTGGCTGTGCTCTGAGTAAGTGGTATGCTTGAGGAGGTACCACCAGTACAGTCAGAGTCCGTAATGCTGCTTTCTGCGCTACTGCCTTCCTTTTCTGCCTCTGCAGTAAAGTAGAGTGGTGGTAATTTTTAAAGTGTAGGATCATACCAGTATTGGGTAAATGTCCCAACTTTTTCCCCCTACTCACTTGCTTCCCACACAATTTGCACTTTCCAAAGAACCCGCCTTCCAATCTGTGAAAGTATTTCCAAACATTACTGCAGCGCAATGCAGCTCCTTGACCCTGTTTATCTCTAGTATTATTTAGAGCTGATGTAGCTGCAGAAGGTAGCACACCAGTGGTGGAAGCTGTTGCCACTACAGTTCCATTTGGTGAACTAGTGCTAATGGCAGGGGTGCTGGGGAAGCCGGTGTTATCATCACAGGATTCTTCCTCCATAATAACAGAGGGAGAAAGAGAGTTAGCAGCAGATGAAAAAAGTGAAATCCCACCTGTCCTACTCCTCACAAAATATCCCTCTTGTACTTTCTCTAGGTCATACTGTAAGTCTTGTGGGGTACGTCTGCAGCGGTTAGGGAAAGAGGAGCATCACATTCAAAATCGTCATCACCACCAAAACCAGTTATTGCTGAAACTTGTTGCATAGAGTCGTCTACCTCAGTAGAACTTTTCTCTTGGGGCAACGAAAAAAAATTCTCACTCTCTGTCTCTGCTGCTGTCTCCCTCAATTGATTCTTTGGGAGGCTGGGCAGTGGCACTGTCAGTGTAATTGGTGGTGGTGAGTGTAAAGGCAACTTCACTTGTTTAATACTAATTTTCTTGCCTATGCCATAAAAATAAGAAGCAATGACACCTGTAGAAGTAGAAGGAGCTGCACTGGCAGTGGAAGCGGCAGCAGATGTTGGTGGTCTGGCAGAAAAACTAGTAGAACTGGTGGTGGTGGAACTAGCTTTGCTGGTGGCAGTGGTGGTGACAGCCACTGTTGTGCATGACATGTTTATGGCAGGAGAAGTGTCAGCAGTACCTAAGGAAGAGCTAGTAGCAGACACCTTTTTTAGCAAGGCGTCCACCACGACTGCGACCACGACCACGACCTCTACCTGCCTTCACTTTTCCATTAGAATGGTACATTGCTGTATATTTATTTCAAACAGAAAATGGACTGGTGATAGTGATCAGACCTGCAAGCAGGTATTAATGTAAAATCAAATGAAAATAAAATACAAGAAATAGAACAAAAACAACAAATATGCCAGAGTTGGCAAAACTACCTGCACGCAGGTAACAAATGATGGTATATAGAATCTATATAGAATCTATAATATAGAATCTATGATAAATAATAAATCCCCCCCACAACACAGACAGTCTCTGAGGCTATCACAACACTAACAACACTAGTATCAGTATCTAGTTCAACACAACACTAACACAATAGCAGATTTATAGCAGATGAAATGAAAAAGCTAAGTTGAACTATAGCTTGCTTCACTATATGTTCTGCTACTGTGTTTATGCTTAATTGCTTAATAATTCAGGTTCTTCGTTAACAAACAAATGGACCAGCTAAGATTGACTGTCTGAAATGATTCAGTGTGTGCCTCTCTCTGCTAGCAATCGTAAGTGAAAGTAAGTTGGCTGTACGTGTGTACTTAGTTCTAGTTATTTTACTGCCACTCCTCTTTGGTTACAATCAGTCAATAACATTCATCGTCTTCATCATCATTTTACTTCCCCCACCCATTCCAGCAGCAACCACTAACAGCTCTTTTTTTTACTATTGTCTCTATCATGTCAAATCTTTCCTGTCTATGTAGAATAATCTTGGACTAATAGAGTTAGGTTAGGCACATTCGACCGCAGGTTCCATAGATACAGATCGCTATTGCTTGTCACCATCATGTTGAATCTTCTATCTATCATCTATATCAAACTGTTGTTGCAACAATAAGAAAATATAATGGACACGAAAATAAATCATTTTTTATGTTGGATCTTTCGGATTTCGGATTCTGCGCGTTCGTTATCGTTTTGTTAAAATGAACATGAAAATCACCGAAATTTGATGAAAATGCATTTGGACGAAAACAAATGCACATGTCTAATGTATAGTGATCTCTAGCAACCGAATGGTGGACAGTAATGTATAGCAACCTCTAGTAACCTAATGCTGAGTTTGACATAGGTGACAAAATACTGATGGCTTACAAAAATCCGCCTTCACTAACAGAAAATAAGAAATCTGTTCTTTGACTTAATATCTACCTTAAATCACATTGCTAATTGCACATGTTACTTTTTTTGTTGCCTAAATACTGAAATTCACACTTAAAACTGTATTTTTTTTTAACTTTTGGAAATGCCAGTAAAAACTTGGCTGTGCCAGTAAATTTTGGGTGTTGTGCCAGTAAATTTCAGTCTGGTAGGTTGGCAGCACTGAGCCAGCGGATGATGTCAAGGCTCTGTGAATTCCGCCCTGTTGTTGATTGTTCACTGACACATGGGAGCTGCAGCTTCTCAATCACATGACTACACTGAAGTTAAAAAAAACAAAAAGGTGTTTACAGTGATCTCCTTTTGAAACAGTATGCAGCATAGGTATGCAGAAGGAGAGATGACAGCACAGATATTCCTCTTGTAAGAGGTCCATTTTTAAATCAGATCTCTGAAAAATGCTCCCCACCCCTTACTATCTCAATCCCACACCTTCAATAGCTAATGAATGAGTTATTTATTTGTTTATTTATTTATTTTTTAAATCAAGCTTAAATTCTCTTTAATTTACCTAAATCCACTTTGTCATGACCTGCCAGTCCCAAGTATTCTATTCTCTGGACTGTAGAGTAGAGTCCTTCATTGGGTGCCCACCCTGCTGTCTGGGTGACATGAACAAAGCTATCAAGTGGCTGTCCAAGGGGACAAGTTTACATAAGCTGTGACTGGATCATAGGTAGTCACTTCAGGAAAGGGCGCTGGCTAGGGACATATGCTAGCAATTTAAGGTAAGCAAAACATGCATAAAAGGATTTGTATGTGAATTGGTGGAGAAACAGCAGGGGCACCCCAGAGTAAGCGTTAAAGCTAGTTTTTTTTATACTGCAGAGTCTTTTGATAGCTCTCCTGCAGAGGTATAAAGTAGTGCAAACTTACAGTAATGTCCACTAACTTTTATTCCTTTATCTGTGTTGATAGAATATTTTTTCTTTATTTCTCATTTTTGTTTAACCAGGAAAATCAATTATTAATTACTAAAGTGAAGTTGTTTGATGAGCAGATGAGGTAACAACTATAAGTACTGCAAGCCAGATTTTACTTTATATCATTTTATCAAGGCCATGCAGTTTCACAGTCTACAGTAATCAGCTCTCCTCCGTAGCCAAATGATATTTATGAAGACCACCTTTATTGCATCTTCAATTTACTTTTAGTACAAACTCTACCTGGAAAATACAGATCTGTAATGGAAAAACTGCCATAAATACCACCAGTTTACTACTTTAGAAATTGGTTATTAATACAATTTTGATTCACTCTTTGGTTACCGTCTTTTCCTTTTTTATAATTAATACCATTATCACAATGTAAGAATTATAGTAATGCCTATGAAGCAGAGGCATGTAGCAGAGTATTTAATGTGACATTTCCTGAGTGTGCCATAAATGAATTACATTGTCCTGCAAGGAAGCCGGTCCTTAAATCATATGGCAGCTAATGCAATACTAATTTGTAATTTTCACCAAGAGTATTATATAGTAACCCAGACTCTCCTTTATGACAACTGAGGACAAGTCCATCATTCACCATACTGATGGTAATTGAATTTAAATGCTTGAACTTTTCCTAGCATTGCCTTTTTATAAACATCTACTTTCTGCACTCAGAAAATTAGTAACTGTATAGTTTTTTTTTGTCAAATGTTCTTCCATGACGTTATCATAATTTGTTTTAGAAATTGCAAGTAATGTATAAGGTCCTCTTTGACAAAAAAATATTTAAAGTATGAGGTAGTAAGTTCTCAGACTTAGTTTAGTACCAGTTTCATTGTTTCCCTAATAGAAATAAAGCATTTAATTGTTTGTCTAAAAAGTTGTTATTCAGAATATTCTAATGATGTACATATAGTCAAACATATCCTCTAAGTATTTTCTATAAATGTCATTGTGTAGAATCCTTATCCTGGCTAAAGTGTCAGTGCGACAGATTTGATATATTTACATATAAGTGGAGCTTGGTGGGCTGAGTTAGTCATTGGCTTCTTTAATGTTTTGGATGCTCCAATAGAAATATCTACCAGTTATATTTCTAGATCCTATGTCTGTTCTCCTGAGCACTTTGGCATTCCCACCCTGGTTTGTTTGTTTCAGTTCTCTTGTTGCTTTTTTCATAATTTAGTATGACAAAAAGTTACCCCCTTACACACAATCGGATCAAATCAACAAATGTTGGATGTGAGCTTTTTGGCTGAAAGTCCGACCATGTGTATGCTCCATCGAACATTTGTTGTCAGACTTTCCGCCAACAACTGTTGGCTAGCAGGTTCTCAAATTTTCCGCCAACAAAACTTTGTTTGCGGAATTTCCGATCGTGTGTACACAATTCTGACACACAAAAGTTCACGCATGCTCAGAATCAAGCAGAAGGAGCCGCACTGGCTATTGAACTTCCTTTTTCTCGGTGTCAGAAACCATGAAATCAGACTGAGACAGAAGTACAGTTAAATCATACTTGTTTAATAATAAAAGTAAAAAGAACAAACATAGTCAAAACATAGTCAAAGTTCAGTAACCGGTCGTCAGCCAAGCCAGCAGTCAGGGATCAAAGTAGTGGGACAGCAAGCAGGATCTGTAGCCTGAAGGGATGTCAGCAAAGCCAGTCTTTAAAACAGGAACACAGGAGATAGTTTCTTGTGATGTGACCAAGGCGAAGGCAGAGCTCCTCTGGACTGGATGACTTAAGTAGGCAGGACTGACGAGCAGGATCAACTTCAGCTGGGTAACTGTGGAGAGAGATGGGAGCTGGCAATTAGCCGACAGCTGAGTGGCCAGCTCAGAGAAAGAAGGGCTGAGCCCAGCCCTGACACTCAGCTCATCGTACGTCTTGTACGTCACCACGTTCCCACGTTCATAATTGTTGGCCAACATTTGTGTGACCGTGTGTATGCAAGACAAGTTGGAGCCAACATCCTTTGAACAAAAATCCACATTTTTGTTGTTGGAAAGTCTGATCGTGTGTATGGGGCATAACAGTGATTCCATTTGTTTTAATCATTCAATAAATATCTATCTATCTATCTATCTATCTATCTATCTATCTATCTATCTATCTATCTATCTATCTATCTATCTATCTATCTTAAATTATACATTTTTGTTGGGCTGATCTTTTAATACATTGGATTTTATTTAATCTTACAAAGATACCTTAAACCAAATCAAAAACTGATCCCTTAGACAAGACAGTAAGCCAGTATTTGTATAGGTTGCTAGAACACAAAAACCAGAACATTTTCCAAAAAGGTAATGCAGAAATAACAACATAGAAAAAATCTTCTAATGGGGTGTACACATGGTCGAACTTTTCGACCGGACTGGTCTGACGGACGCCGACGGACCAAATCCGGCAGACAATCCGATCGTGTGGGGGCTTCACCGGACCTTCAGCTGACTTTTCCAGTCACAAAACTGACGGACTTTAGATTTGGAACAGGCCTCAAATCAAACTTCCTCAGAAATCTGTGCCAAAGTGATGTTTGAATAAATACATCCATGTAATATGAATGTACTAAGTACAGTGTGTGTAAACGTGACAGTCACCTCATCATGTTCATTTCAGTCCTTTTAGTTAATTTCCATATAATCTCCTCCCAAAAGCAACCATTCATCATACGAGGGATACTTATCTAATCACATAAGTGGGCCAAATAATAAATGGTAATTAGGGTTGATTTACTAAAGACAAATAGACTTTTCATTCTGCAAGGGGATGTTTCCTTGGCTTAGTGAATGAGGTGAAGCTCTGCCAACTTTTTTCATCAAGTTATGCTCAAGAAAAAATTGTTTTGCTAGATTTCCTTGCCTGTGAATGGGTATTCTTTGCAAAATAAATTTTTGCCAATTTGGACAATTACTTTTACCTAAAGGTATAATGTAAAATGATGTATGTTCTTTAAATTCTCTTGTGCTACATACATTAAAGTGCTGAAAATCTGTGAGATCACATCTTTGAAAGAGGGTGAAAATAGAATCTGAAATACGTGATTAATGTTTGTGGCAAAAAAACACAGAAATATGAAAAGTTACACCTGATATGTTGACATTATTGCTTTGGTATTGATGGCTTGTTTTTTAAAATACCTTAAAGTGATACTAAAGTCTTCTTTTATTTTTCATTAAAAATAATAAACATGTCATACTTTCCTGCTCTGTACAATGTACAGAACAGGCCCCTCCCTCCTGTTGAGTGCCCCCACAGCAAGCAGCTTGCTATGGGGTACCTGAGCCAAGCTGCAGCTCCCTGTGTCCATTCAGGCACTGAGTGGTGGCCCATCACGGCCTGGCCCCACACCTTTCTCTCCTTATTGGCTCACTGACTTTGACTGACAGCATCAATAGGCAATGACACCCCACTGCTGTCCCAGCCAATGAGAGGATGAGTCCTGGAACATTGCTGGATCTAGATGGACCTTAGGTAAGCATTGGGGGGGCTGAGGGGGGCTGTTGTATACAGAAAGCTTTTTATCTTAATGCACAGAATGCATTAAAATAAAAAAAAAAAACCTTCTGTCTTTACAACCACTTTAAAAACAAAAGTATAAATTACACAAAATTGAGTGAGTAAACTGAGACATGCACCCCTTGCCCTATATGAATTTTCAGCTGGTGTAAAACAACTGAAAAGTGAGCATCCAGTGCTGGACAATCTCTTTTTAAAACCCAGAATACTTAACAAAATTGTGTCAAGTGCATTGTGTTTAAAATCTGAATTTGTGAAATAAAGGTTTTACACAAATGATTAAACTTTATATAAAACATTAGTTTGTCAGTGTGTAATCTTTAGCAGCTTGTAAATAGAAATGGGCTGAACACCCACCTGTTCGGTTGGCACCAGACCTCCCGAACATGGAAAAAGTTCTGACCCGAACAGCGAACCCTATTAACCACTTGCCAACCGACCACAGCCGAATTACGGCTGCAGGGCGGTTGGATAACTCTGGGATCACGTCATATGACGTGATCCCAGAAAACCGCTCCCGCGCGCCCCCGGGCATGCACACAGGAACATCCGTGTTCGCCGGGTCCACGGGACCCGGCGCAACATGGATCGCGGTAAATGGCCATTGACATCGGCCCTTTACCATGCGATCACTCTGTCCAATGACGGAGCGATCACAAATGTAAACAAAAAGGGAAAGCAGGGTCATCAGGAGGTTACGGCTCTCCTCTCCTCACACCGATGCAGAGTGAGAGTAGAGGAGAGCCTTACATTGCCAATCAGTGAGTTTTTCCACATTTATCAGTGCCCAACAGTGCCACAGCAGTGCCCAACAGTGCCACAGTAGTGCCCAACAGTGCCACAACAGTGCCCAACAGTGTAATCTGTGCCACAACAGTGTCATCTGTGCCACAATTGTGCCACATCTGTGCCATCTGTGCCATCTGTACCACCTGTACCACCTCTGTGCCACCTCTGTGTCAGCTTTGTGCCACCAGAGCCACACCAGTGATAATACAGTGCACACCAGTGCCACACCTGTACCACACCAGTGCCACCTGTGCCCATCAGTGCCACCTGTGCCCATCAGTGCCACTTGTGCTCATCAGCGCCACTGCAGTGCCACATTAGTGCCGTCTGAGCCCACCAGTGTCGCCTAAACCCACCAGTGCTGCCTGAGCCCACCAGTGCCACCTCTGTGCCACCAGAGCCACACCAGTGCAACCACAGTGCACACCAGTGCCACTACAGTGCACACCAGTGCCACACCAGTGCCCCATCAGTGCCACCTGTGCCCATCAGTTCCAACTGTGCCCATCAGTGCCAAATGTGCTCATCTGCGCCACTGCTGTTCCCACCAGTGCCACCTGAGCCCACCAGTGCCACCTCTGTGCCACCAGAGCCACACCAGTGCAACCAGAGCCACACCAGTCCCACTACAGTGCAACCAAAGCCACACCAGTCCCACATCAGTGCCACCTGTGCCCATCAGTGCCACCTGTGCCCATCAGTGCTCATCTGTGCCACATCAACCTCACCAGCCACCAGTATGGCAAAAAAATTATTTACGGCCGAGGAGGCCTACCAGCGTCTCAACGTGACCGATGAGAGCAGCAGGGAGCTCTTTGAGTCTCTGTCCGATTCGGATTCAGCCTATGAATCCATGACAAGCAGCGAGTCTGATACAGAAATGGAAGAGGAACGTGTGCCTTTGAAAAGAAGCCGTTCTGGCGTGGAGCAGCAGCCTACTACCACCTCGAGCGCAGTGCCGTCCACCTCAAGAGCTGTGCCGTCCACCTCAAGAGCTGTGCCGTCCACCTCAAGCGCAGTGCCATCCACCTCAAGCGCAGTGCCACACAACAAAGGCCAGATACCAGTAGGGTGTCCTCTCAGCCACAAAAGGATAGAGGCCATGCCACCCTTCCCTATGCCCTTCAAAACCCCCTGTGGCTTCCCCCTCATTCCGGAGCAGCAAATATCCCCCCTTTTACCGCCCAGCCAGGTGTCTAGGTGAACACCGATGATTTTTGTGATGCTTGATTTTTTTTATTTGATTTTCACCGAAGACTTACTATCGTCCATTGTGGCCCAGTGCAACCTCTATGCTCAGCAGTACATAGTAAGCAACCCTGGCTCTAGTTATGCCCGTCCCTTTGAGTGGAAAGAGCTTGCCATAGAGGAATTTAAAATTTTCTTAGGCCTAACTTTTACAATGGGACTCACAAAAAAAAAGAAATGTACTCATATTGGTCAACTAACCCTGTCCACCACATGCCACTCTTCTCTTCGATAATGCCAAGATCAAGATACCTTATGATTTTGCGCTACCTCCACTACAATGACAACACCCAGTGCCCTCCCCTAAATGACCCAGCATTTGACAAATTATTCAAACTTCGGCCACTCCTAAATTATTTCACTGAAAAATTTCCCCAATTATATACCCCCGAACAGAATATTTCCGTGGATGAGTCCCTTGTAAAATTCTCCGGCAGGCTCGGCATCAAACAATTTATCCCCAGCAAAAGGGCCCGATATGGGGTAAAAATGTACAAACTTTGCGACCGAGTCACAGGGTACATTTATGCCTTCCGGGTGTACGAAGGGAAGGACACCCAACTGCATCCCCCTGAATGTCCAGAATATATTGGAGCCAGCGGCAAAGTTGTCTGGGAGCTTGTTTATCCACTCCTTGGAAAGGGGTACCACTTTTATGTGGATAATTTTTATACTAGCTTGCCCCTCTTCCGCAATCTTCACTGGAGAGACACCCCAGCATGTGGTACCGTAAGAACCAATAGAAAAGGCTTCCTGCAAAAACTGGTCAATGAAAGGCTACGCCAAGGGGAGACGGTGTCTTTGCGGAACCAGGAGCTATTAGCTGTCAAGTGGAGGAACAGACGAAATGTCCACATGCTCACAACAATCCATAATGACACCTACGTGGAAGTCCCAAGAAGAAACGGCCCAGTCCAGAAACCTGCTTGTGTTTATGATTATAATTTGTTTATGGGGGAGTAGACTTCAACAATCAGATGATTGAACCCTACCTTCCCACAAGAAAATCTCGTCACTGGTATAAAAAAGTGTCCATTTATTTTTTCAGTTTGGCCATGTATAACACTTATGTTATTTACCAAAAATCTACAGAAAACCCCATATCCTATCTGCACTACCAGAAACAAGTAATATCTACCCTTTTGTACCCTGAAAGCCCACCAGAAATTACTTGCTCTGATTCCATGAGCAGACTCCACAAACCCCACTTTCCTGACAAAATCCCCCCCAGTGAAACAGGCCAGAGACGTCAGAAGAGATGCCGGGTGTGCTCCAGAGGAGGAATTAGAAGAGACACCTCGTTTTATTGTCCCCAATGTCCTTCCCAACCAGGCCCCTGTATAGGTGAATGTTTCCGCCGTTACCATACTTCTCTACATTATTAGGGAAGTATGGTAAACGTAATTCTCATTTTCTGTCATTTTCCTCCACACCCCTTATGCCACTGCGCTGAACTGTACATACCTCTGCCTTCTCCGGAATCGACCCTGGCCTGTTGTACGACCAAGCTTCTGCCTAACGATCAACATACCTCTGCCTTCTCCGGAACTGACCCTGGCCTGTTATACGACCAAGCTTATGCCTAACGATAAACATACCTCTGCCTTCTCCGGAACTGACCCTGGCCTGTTATACGATCAAGCTTATGCCTAACGCTAAATTGTACCTACCTCTGCCTGCTCTGGAACTGACCCTGGACTGTTTGACCACGTTTTTTGCCTGCCTCTTGGACTGATCATTTACCCTGCTATGCTAGTGGGAACACAGGGGTCTCACATATGTGAGGGGCTCCAGAAATGTTTTTCTGGATGAAGAAAACACATTTTTTAGTTTTCTCATTCCCAGATTTAGAGTCTGGAGACTCGGAGGCTTCAAAGAGATTTGGGTGGGAGAAGCCTCTACCCTTGTCCCCATTCTTTCCTGGCCTGCTACTTGGACCATGTTCCTGCTTACTACCAGGACCAATATTTTGGCACTGCTGGCAATGTCTCTACTTGCACTGACCCTGGACTGTATAAGGACAGTATCCCTGCCTGTACTGACTATGGACAATATTTTTGCCTGCTGCCTGGACAATTCCATTCACTGTCGCTGACCATGTCCCTGCCTGCTGCCTGGATCAGGGCTCTCCTCCTGTGGACAACTGCACTACTAAAACCACAGGTAATCTTTTGTTTACCCTTTGCTCAGCAGAATGTATTTTAGGGTGTAATTCTTGGTATGTTCATGCTATGTGTTAGAAATATGAAGAGCCTTCAAAAATGTGATAAATTGTAAGGAAATTAGATGTGTAATTTATGCTCCTAGAACGCCTGAATGTGCTACTTCAATGTTGGGCCTCTGTATGTGGCCAGGCTGTGTAAAAGTCTCACACATGTGGTATCGCCATACTCAGGAGGAGTAGCAGAATATATTTTGGGGTGTCATTTTTGCTATGTATATGCTATGTGTTGGAAATATCTTAGAAATGGACAACTTTGTGTAAAAAAAATGTTTTCATTTTTTTTCCACATTTTCCCAAAAATTCTGGAAAAAAGTGAACCATTCAAAAGACTCATTATGCCTCATAGATTATACGTTGGGGTGTTTGCTTTCCAAAATGGGATCACTTTGTGGGCGTTTCCATTGTTCTGGTGCTCCAGGGCCTTCAAAAGTGTAATAGGTGGTTGAGAGATTAGATGTGTAATTTATGCTCCTAGAACGCCTGAATGTGCTACTTCAATGTTGCACCTCTGTATGTGGCCAGGCTGTGTAAAAGTCTCACACATGTGGTATTGCCATACTCAGGAGGAGTAGCAGAATATATTTTGGGGTGTCATTTTTGCTATGTACATGCTATGTGTTGGAAATATCTGATAGATGGACAACTTTGTGTAAAAAAAAATGAGTTTTCATTTTTTTTGCACATTTTCCAAAAACTTCTGGAAAAAAATGAACCATTCAAAAGACTCATTATGCCTCATAGATTATACGTTGGGGTGTTTGCTTTCCAAAATGGGGTCACTTTGTGGGCGTTTCCATTGTCCTGGTGCTCCAGGGCCTTCAAAATGTAATAGGTAGTTGAGAGATTAGATGTATAATTTATGCTCCTAGAATGCCTGAATGTGCTACTTCAATGTTGCACCTCTGTATGTGGCCAGGCTGTGTAAAAGTCTCACACATGTGGTATTGCCATACTCAGGAGGAGTAGCAGAAAATATTATGGGGTGTCATTTGTGTAATGTACATGCCATGTGAGAGAAATAACCTGTTATAATGACAAATTGGTGTGAAAAAAATAAAAATAAAAAAAATCTTAATTTTGCACAGAATTGTGGGAAAAAATAACAACTTAAAAAAACTCACCATGCCTCTTACTAAATAACTTGGAGTGTCTACTTTCCAAAAAGGGGTCATTTGTGGGTATTTGTACTTGCCTGGCTTGTTAGGGTCTCAAGAAATGAGATAGGGCTCAGTACATCAGGTGTGATCAGATGTGATCAATTTTCAGTGATTGGCACCATAGCTTGTAGACTCTATAACTTTCACACAGACTAAATAATATCCACTAATTTAGGTTATTTTTACCAAAGATATGTAGCAGTATAAATGTTGGCCCAAATTTATGAAGAAAAATTACTTATTTGCAAAATGTTTTAATAAAAAATGAAGAAAAATTCATTTTTTTACAAAATTTTCGGTCTTTTTTCATTTATAGCACAAAAAATAAAAAACCCAGAGGTGATCAAATACCACCAAAAGAAAGCTCTATTTGTGTGAAAAAAGGACGAAAATTTCATATGGGTACAGTGTTGCATGACTGAGTAATTGTCATTCAAAATGTGAGAGCACCGAAAGCTGAAAATTGGTCTGGTTAGGAAGGGGGTTTAAGTGCCCAGTGGTCAAGTGGTTAAAGTCTATGGGACTTGAACTTGAAAAATCAAAAGTCCCCATTTTGAAGGCTTATATGCAAGTAATTTGCCATAAAAAGTGTAGGGGGGGGTCTAGGTACTGCCATGGGGGACATTTATCAATGCAAAAAAAATGTAAAAAAAAGAAGATTGTTTTTACAGGAGCAGTGATTTAAATGATGCTTAAAGTGCAACAAAATTATATAAATTACAATTAAATTGCCGGCCATACAATATCATTGCTGGCAATAGAAAAATGTTTAAAAAATTGGCGTGGGGTCCCCCCCAAAATCCATACCAGACTCTTATCTGAGCAAACAGCCTGGCGGGCCAGGAAAGGGGGGCGAGCAAGCCAACCCCCTCCTGAACCATACCAGGCCACATGCCCTCAACATAGGGGAGTGGGTGCTTTGAGGCCCCCATCCCAAAGCACCTTGTCCCCATGTTGATGGGGACAAGGGTCTCTTCCCCACATCCTTGGGCTTTGGTTGTGGGGGTCTGCAGACAGAGCATTTAGCCAAATATGGAAGCCCACTTTAAGAAGGGGCCCCTAGATCCCGCCCCTTATGTGAATAAGTATAAGGTACATAATACCCCTACCCATACCCCTACCCATTCACCAAAAAGTGTTAAAAAGTAATGAAGCCCCAGAGATTTTGACAATTCCTTTATTAAAAAATAAAAAATCAGTGCCCCTCAATGTAAATCCATCATCAATCAAGACATTTCCGCCACCGCCGACCCAAAAAAGAAAAAAAAAAAAGGCAAACCGCTGAATGCCTGGTGTCAGGTCACCTTGAGGCTAGGTGACAGATGCACACCATTGCGATCAGGAGTGCACTGCAAGGTAGTGGATCCCACAGCTGACTGCTGCGGATGGGAGTCAGGGTAGTAAGGAAGGCAGGGCCGCTGGAATGCCAACACGGATCCCACCGGGGTTAGAGCGTAAGATTCCCTGGGGCGCAGAGTCTAAGAGCAGGCAGTTGTTCACCAGAGCCTCTAGTGGTGAGGATGGACTGGGCTGCAACTGACTCCAGGTCGTGACCCCCAGGGTCCCCCAGGTCACACCCACCGCAGGCAACAGGAGGATAGGGATAGTAAGGGAATAAGCCAAGGTCGGGGCCACAAGCAGACAAGGACAACAGAGTTCATGCCAAGGTTCAGGGTCACAGGCAAACAGGGATAGTCGGGGACATGCCAAAGGTCAGGGTCACAAGCAGACAGGGAAAGTCGAGAACAGGCCAAAGTCGGTAACTGGAATCAGACGTAGGAAACACAGCAAGTACACACAAAAGCTAACACACAATGGTTGATCAGCACTGCTGGTTTGCAGTGCACAGGTTAATATAGGGTTCCCTGATAGGGCCTGGGGTGGGGCCATGCTTAGAGGAGAGGTTATAAAACCGGCCAGGTGTGAGTGGCTGGCCTCTTAGTCTGAACATATGAGGAGAGGGTAAGCTGACAGAGAAAGATTACTGCATAACCATGACAGTACCCCCGCTCTTATGAGGCCTCCCTCTCGCCTGTCTGGGCCCTGGCTTAAAGGGAAACTCCAGATGAAACCTCCTCAACAGACGAGGCGCAAAGATCTGAGACCTGAGATCCAAGACCTCTCCTCAGGACCAAACCCTTCCCAATGTACGAAGTACTGAAGAATGCTTCTACGGAGCTGGGAATCCAGAACTTGACTCACCTCGTACTTAAGATTATCCTCAGAGACCAAAACCGAGGTAGGGAGAGGACGAGAGGACTTATTGAGGGCTAAAGGCTTCTTAGAAATGGGTAAAGGCATAAGAAGACCATCAGGAATCTGAGCAGGGTCCCCCAGACCCTTAAAGATGAGCTGGACATCCAGCACAGAATCATCAGACTGGGCAGAAATCAGTGGATCCCTGAGACCAGGTTGGTTAGAAAGTGATGTGTCACAGAAGTCAAGCTGGATAGCTTCACTGGGCATAGGCTGAACTGGTGCATAGGCCGACTGAACAGCATTGCCAGGTGCAGCAACCACCAGAATCGCATCACAGGGCGTAGCGACTGTGGAACTGGTGGACGAGTCAGCCTGGGTGTGCTTCCAAGGGGGTCCAGGAACAGGCAAAGGTAAATGTACATACAAACTGGGGTGAATGATTGGCTCAAGTTCACAGGTGGGCTTCTCATCCGGAGTGCCGCATGACCCAGAGAGTGCCTCAGCCCGACTAATGCAGGAGACATTCCAGAAATTGCTATATGCAGCGGGAAGAGCAGAAGATACTGGGATGGTGGCAACAGGAAGTTTCTCTTTTGGGGTAACCTTGCGTAGGCAGGAAGAGGAACAGGAGGAACCCCAAGCCAGGATCTGTCCAGCAGTCCACTCAATGTGTGGAGAATGGACCCATAACCAAGGAAGACCTAATATGATAGGAGATGAAGCCTTAGGTAAGACAAGGAAGGATATCCACTCCTGGTGGAGTGTCCCTACCGACATCTTAACAGATAGGACCCCCTGGGAGAACAGTGCCATCAAGCTGCCAATCGGTGCCCAGTCAGTGCCCCATCATAACCCCCTGCCAATGCCCAGTAAAGTGCCAATCAGTGCTCACCACAGTGCAAATCAGTGCCCACCATAGTGCCAATCAGTGTCCATTACAGTGCCAATCAGTGCCCAGCATTAACACCTGTCAGTACCTGCCAAATCAGTGCTGCCCATCAGTGCCATCTTATAGTGTCCATCAATGCCACCTGTCAGTGCCAATCAGTGCCACCTATCAGTGCCAATCAGTACCACCTGTCAGTGCCCATCAGTGTCGCCTGTCAGTGACCATCAATGCTGCCTGTCAGTGCCCATCAGTGCTGCCTGTCAGTACCACCTATAGGTGCCCATCAGTGCTGCATATCAGTGCTGCCTATCAGTGCCCATCAAGTCTACATATCAGTGCCTCCTCATCAGTGCCACCTTATCAGTGCCAACTCATCAGTGCCCATCGGTGCCAACACATCAGTGCCCATCAGTGAAGGAGAAAACAAAATTTTATAACAGAAACGAAGAAAAACATTTTTTTTCTTTTTTAAAAAATGTTGGTCTTTTTTAGTTTGTTTAGCAAAAAATAAAGACCGCAGAGGTGATCAAGTGCCTGGTATTGAAGTGATTAAAATAGTTTATGAAAACACAGTGTAACGTAAAAAAAAATGTAATTAATAAAAAATTATCTTTTTTTTTTCATCCTCTATTGCATCTCTGTGCTGCTGTTCCTCCATACCCTCTTTGCAGCTACTTGATATGCTCTGCATGTTTTGTGTTGAAATAGCCATTCTTCATAATAAACCTATGTAGGAGGGTGAAAGTACAGCAGCACAACTGGAAGAAGGATACACTACCTTATAACAGGACACTTACAGATGGATCTCCAGAAATCATTTTAATGCAAAGAACAGTTTTAAAAAGATTGAAAGTAGCCTTTATTAGCCTTTAAATTACATTAACAATGTTAAAGCATATTAGTAATTCTGCCATGACTGGTCCCAACCTCTTCCATACTAAAGGGGGTTGGTCGGATACTAGGGCAGCTACACAGCCTTTTACCGCTATGGAAACATTAAGTGCATTATCAAATTAATTAAAATTAAACAGGATCCAGACTGGTTGGGTATCCACTATAACCAATCAAGTAAGGCGTATCGACTCACCTATTTACAAAAATAAACATACCCGTATTGTCATAAAAATTGGGGAAAGAACCCACTTGTAGTTCAAAAAAAGCAAAGGGGGGGGGCAACCTGCAGTCTCTCCTTAGAAATATTATTAATATTATAATATATTATATATTATATATTTGATATTATCATGGCATATTAAATTTAAAAATAAGGCACACAATAGGTAATTACGCAACCGTTTAAAAATTGACAATGTTCTTCCCACACAGTCCAACGTCTCAGAGCCAGTCAAGATCCAGCAACCCACCTCCTCTGCTTTCCCCTCTTTGGTCTCCTTTGCCGATGAAGAAATCAGAGACCTCTCATTATGTGACCCGAGAACTAGCTGTTTACTGCCAGTTGATTTTTCTTTCTAGCGGTGGCTTCTCAGTGGTCCATTTGCGGACATTAGTCACTGCACATATTTTTCCAAAACTCCCTGTCTTTTTTTGGGGCCTTATATGTGACTGCTTTAGTTCACTAGATTTTGTTCTTGTACCTGGGCCGGACAATCTAGGTCCAACCTACACACAGTTGTAATACCACAGGCTTAATAATAATGTTACTGTTCTTTCTATATAGGATGTAATTGGGCATTCACATTTCCAACCATATTTTCCAGTGCCGGGAGGTGTCCATGCACTCTACCTACTCAAAGGACTCTTCCCATTACTTGGTTTTGCTGAAGACTCCTCCGCACTCAGAGCTCCGGCTCTGGGATATTTGACCTTTTATTATTGTATGCTAGTAATACCCTGCATTTATATGTTAATTTATAGAAATCCAACTGAGAAGACCTATATGTTGCCAACATCCCTATTTGAACAATATTATTAAAAAAGAGTACCCCCATGTAATAATAAGGGAATAAGGGATTTTTAAGGCAACTGATCAACAACTGATGAAAAAAGCATAGAAATGTATTAGTATAAAAATATAAGGTGCATACAACACCAGAAAAGGATTTACATATACAGCATACACAAAATCATATAACAGATATGAATATAGAAAAGCAGGTCCTTCAATACTAATCCCAATGCATTTCTGGACCTGTGTAGAGTCTAGGGTTGTCCCGATACCACTTTTTTAGGACCGAGTACAAGTACCGATACTTTTTTTCAAGTACTCGCCGATACCGATTACCGATATTTTTTTTTTAATGTCACGTGACAGTGTTTTTTTCCTTTTTTGGGGGGGGGGGGTGAACAGTGTATGTGTGTGTGTGTTTTTTTTTTTTTTTTACAATTTTTATTTTTTACAATAATATTTTTTTTATTCTTTATATGTTTTTTTTTTTTTTAATCAGCCCTGTTGGGGGGCTTTGGTGAGATATCAGGGGTCTTAACAGACCTCTGATATCTCCCCCTTGAGACAGAGAAAGAGACAGAGGATAGAGATTCCCCAGTCCCTTTCTCTGCAGCCTCAGCTGCACTGAGAATGAATGGAGAGAAGACAGCGGCTCCTCTCCATTCATAAACTGACACATCGTAATCACAGGAGATTACAATGTATCAGTTATGTGAATGGACAGAGTCAGCTGACTCTGTCCATTCACACAGCGGAGAGAGACAGCAGAACGGAGGGGACAGAGAAGGAGAGGGGAACGGAGGGGACAGCGGAGAGACACAGGGAAGGAAAGAGGAACGGAGGGGACAGAGAAGGAGAGGGGAACGGAGGGGGACAGCGGAAAGGCACAGGGAAGGAAAGAGGAACGGAGGGGACAGCGGAGAGACACAGGGAAGGAGAGAGGAACGGAGGGGGACAGCGGAGAGACACAGCAGAACGGAGGGGACAGCGGAGGGGGACAGAAAAGGAGAGAGGAATGGAGGGGGACAGCGGAGAGACACAGGGAAGGAGAGAGGGACAGCGGAGGGGGACAGAGGAACGGAGGGGGCATGGAGGAGGATGCAGTGACAGTCAGCGGTGAGCGATCACCGCTGTATGTCACTAAAGCTGCTGAAAGCCGCTGGGGGAGAATCTTGTAACTCCCCCACGCGCCGATCACAGCTGTCTTCCAGGTATCGGGGGAAGCATCGGGAGCATTTGCCCGAGTACAAGTACTTGGGCAAATGCTCGGTATCGGTGCCGATACCGATACTAGTATCGGTATCGGGACAACCCTAGTAGAGTCCTTTCTTCAGGGGCATGTCATACGAAGTAGTACTGCTATACTGGTATTCTATAATGAGACAAAGTCACACATAAAACTCATATTCACGGTTACAAAAATGAGCATCGTTGAGGCCAAGTAAAAACAAATGTACCAGTTAAGTAGACAGAATGTAAGAAAGAAAGAAAAACTGCCAAAATTGATGTAGCCAGACATGGAAACACGTACGGCTAGTACAGAGGGGTCATGATGGGTGCATTTATATGTTATATAATTCGGAGAGGGGAGGTCTGAATGTTTTCTCCCTTCTCTTCTCTGCTCCTACTGTAACTCTTTTTACAGTTCCTTCTTGAGGGTCAATTGGAGACTCAGCCAATCCCTTTGGATTTTTCGAACTTTGGATGGAGGGGTGAGTTCAAATGTTGATATTTACACTAATGCCCCATACACACGGTCGGATTTTCCGATGGAAAATGTCCAATCGGAGCGTGTTGTCGGAAATTCCGACCGTGTGTGGGCGCCATCGGACATTTTCCATCGGATTTTCCGACACACAAAGTTGGACAGCAGGAGATAAAATTTTCCGACACCAAAATCCGATCGCATCAATTCCGACCGTGTGTGGCCTGTTCCGGCGCACAAAGTGCCACGCATGCTCAGAAGAAATTCCGAGACGGGACAGCTCGTTCTGGTAAACTTAGCGTTCGCAATGGATACAGCACTTTCGTCACGCTGCAATGTTCAAAATGGTTTAATACAGCGCACTCTCTTCTTCTTTATAATGTGACAAGAATTAAGTAGTTTTGCTGCTCATATTCACACACACTTCTCACAAACTTTTATTTGTGTTTTTTAGTGGGATTCCCTGAATATATTGTTATTAGTTGTCACATCTGACAGTTTTATATTTTTTTTTTTTGTTTTTTGGATTTTAAGCCTTTTTTTTTAATGTTTGGATTTTTTCCAAGGCTGATCTTTGTTCAATGTTATTTTTATTTTTACTCCAGAATATTTTTGTGTGTGTTTTGTGTGTCAAGTTATCCCAACACCATTGATATCTTGTATTATTTAATCTCCAGGAGATTGTTTGTTGTTGGTGTCTTTGGCTGCATTTTTTGGCCGACCAGACTGAACCCAGGGCAATCACTGTCTGGTCTTCTTTCCACGCTTCCTTCCGGGCTGTGGCTGTGCAGTTGGAGATGTGGCAGGAGGAGGAGTAGGACCTGGAGGAGGAGGAAGAGGAGGACCTGCAGGAGGAGGAGGACTGGGAGGACCTGGAGGAGGACTGGGAGGACCTGGAGAAGAGGGAGGAGGAGGAGGAGGACCTGCAGGAGGAGGAGGAGGACCATCGCGAAGGTGTGTCTGAGGTGTAATTTGGCCCCTCATACCTTTCTCCAGAGCCTCCGATATGAGGGCCTCACACATTACTTTTTGGCCTTTCTCCATCCTCTGCATTTTATATGCAATGAAGGCAGCAATGTTCTCCTCCATGGTGTGGGGTGCTCCCAGGACCTCTGTAGCCCTCCAAAAGAATCCTATAGCAGCCTCCTCTAGGGCACTCCTCCTACTGCCACTTTCTGTTTTCAGGGGGGGTGGAGGGACCTGCAGATCAGCCAGCCGGCTCGGCCCGGCCACCTCCTGGCTGAGACTTCCCTGTGTATGAAAAAGGGACATGGTTTTAGTTGTTGCATCATCAATCACAATCATAAATTAGTAAATTTTCACTTGCACCAGCAATTTGTGCCTTGGGTCATCGGGAGGTTTTGTTGCGTGCGCCCTGCCGTGCGCGGCTGCAATTACCTCTGTTCCCGGGGGAGGCTTTATTGGGACGTTGATCACATTGCCGCAACATTTTACCGTTTTGGACCCTATGTGAGTATTTAGGACGAGCTAATCTGCCCTATTGCTACATTACTAATTAGAATTAGACTAATGTCACCACTTTTTTCTTTACACTCTGCAGATATATTTTAGCATCTGCCCCTGAGGAGTGTCTCTACACGAAACGCGTCGGGCACAAGTGATGCTGACCTGTGTCTGTAATGGACACATTGAAATTCAGTCTGCAGTAGATTAATAATTCTGACATTCATTTATTCATCCATTTTGGTTATACTTGCTACACCCATACTCCTGCCGCTGGTGCTGTTTTTATGTCATATGTAATAATATAAATTTACCCTATGTTATGTACCTTTGAACTGCTTTGACTATACCATACTCATGCAAACCTTTTTTCCATGCCACACTTGTATGTTATGTGTGGGTGGAGTCTATACTAATTACTGTACTGAATGTATATGTGGTTACTCTATTGCCATATTCTTTACAACGTTCGTTATCAATAAAACAATTTTGCATTTATTTCAACTTTGCCTCCACAAAGTCATCTATCTCAATCAAAGTCCCACTTTCCCTTCTCTTTTTGCACTTAGCATAGGGATGGAGGCACACCGCATATGTGCCTCAATTAAAGTCCCAATTCCCCCCTTCTCCATTCGATTTGAACAGGGATGGAGATTTGATGACTGGGTTGGTAGTGTTCCCCTACTACCCCAGTGTGAGGTTTGTAAATTCCGGGTGGTTATGCCACCATACCCGGTTTTTACACACTCAGGGTACATTAATTTTGTATCCATGTAGTTCTACAGTGCCGTTGCGCCAGTTCATTTGGGGTATGTTGCGGTTGTGGTGATCTCTGGTTCCTTGTTGGTCCCCTACCCGGGAGCTGCAATGCTCTCTATGTGCCTCCCCCTCCCCCTCCCCCCTCTCCGCCCACCGGGGGGCGGGGAGTGTTACGGGGTAGCGGGTGGATGCCTACAGAGCATCGGCGCCACGCACCCTGCCCTGTGCGTGTGGCGTCATGATTGGGGCCAACGCACAGGGCACGTGATTTCCATCCCAGCTGTTCTGGCAGTGAATATGGGCTTCTGTGGAGGGCGGTGCTTACCGCCCTCTCCGGAGCCCCTTCCTGCCTATCACACGCTAGCGTGACGCTGGTAAGAGCCGGCGTGCACGTGTGCGGGGTACATATAAGCTGCCTCCCCTGTCACACTCCTGCTGATACACCTCCGAGCCATCACATCGCATTCAACACTTCCCTTTGTTTTCAGCCCTGCTCCAACACGTAAGTCACCTCCTAGGTCATTCACAATTGCCTGTCACCATGTTTTATTTTATTTTTGTTATCACTGTTGACACCCTTTTTTTTTTTTGTTTTTTTTGTTTTTTTGTTTTAACATTGGCTTTCACCATCTAACCTTTCACCTTTTCACGCAACATTAATAATGTTCACATAGTTCACACACTTAGTCAACCTACACCCCCCTTTTTACATCACATTCCATTTATTTTACTATTTTTATTCATTTTTTCATCTTTATATTTCAATATATTTTTTACTTATTTATTTATTCATAATTTTTTATTCATTTATTTTTTTTTTTTTTTCATTCACATTTTTACTCATTCTCATTTTCACATTCTTTTTTCTGACCTTCTCATATCACTTCAGGTTGCCCTCTCAGGCCACCGCAACTTTTCACTTGCACCAGCAATTTGTGCCTTGGGTCATCGGGAGGTTTTGTTGCGTGCGCCCTGCCGTGCGCGGCTGCAATTACCTCAGTTCCCGGGGGAGGCTTTATTGGGACGTTGATCACATTGCCGCAACATTTTACCGTTTTGGACCCTATGTGAGTATTTAGGACGAGCTAATCTGCCCTATTGCTACATTACTAATTAGAATTAGACTAATGTCACCACTTTTTTCTTTACACTCTGCAGATATATTTTAGCATCTGCCCCTGAGGAGTGTCTCTACACGAAACGCGTCGGGCACAAGTGATGCTGACCTGTGTTTGTAATGGACACATTGAAATTCAGTCTGCAGTAGATTAATAATTCTGACATTCATTTATTCATCCATTTTGGTTATACTTGCTACACCCATACTCCTGCCGCTGGTGCTGTTTTTATGTCATATGTAATAATATAAATTTACCCTATGTTATGTACCTTTGAACTGCTTTGACTATACCATACTCATGCAAACCTTTTTTCCATGCCACACTTGTATGTTATGTGTGGGTGGAGTCTATACTAATTACTGTACTGAATGTATATGTGGTTACTCTATTGCCATATTCTTTACAACGTTCGTTATCAATAAAACAATTTTGCATTTATTTCAACTTTGCCTCCACAAAGTCATCTATCTCAATCAAAGTCCCACTTTCCCTTCTCTTTTTGCACTTAGCATAGGGATGGAGGCACACCGCATATGTGCCTCAATTAAAGTCCCAATTCCCCCCTTCTCCATTTAATTTGGCCCCTCATACCTTTCTCCAGAGCCTCCGATATGAGGGCCTCACACATTACTTTTTGGCCCTTCTCCATCCTCTGCATTTTATATGCAATGAAGGCAGCAATGTTCTCCTCCATGGTGTGGGGTGCTCCCAGGACCTCTGTAGCCCTCCAAAAGAATCCTATAGCAGCCTCCTCTAGGGCACTCCTCCTACTGCCACTTTCTGTTTTCAGGGGGGGTGGAGGGACCTGCAGATCAGCCAGCCGGCTCGGCCCGGCCACCTCCTGGCTGAGACTTCCCTGTGTATGAAAAAGGGACATGGTTTTAGTTGTTGCATCATCAATCACAATCATAAATTAGTACTCCCAACTAACATCTAGTTAACATCATTGATTGGACAAGCAGAAATCTTTAGAGGAATGCTATACCTGGCTCAATCTGGGCTCCTCCACATGTGGCCTGGAAGGCCCAGGTTGGGCGTCAGAAGCCTCAGCCGGGGGGGAAGGAAGTGTGGAAGGAAGACTGGAGAGGGATGACCTGGGTTCAGTCTGGCCTGCCAGAAAATGCAGCCTGTCGTAGTACAACATCCTGGGGACATAGATGTCATCTGCTGCTCCGGATCTCTGTGAATCCAGGGCTTTCTTGCTCTCCCTCAGATATGTGCTCCTCAGGCAACCAATTAATATCTTTAAATAGGTGATGTCTGCCGTAGGGATCACCTGCTTCACAATTTCACACAATTGCACCAGTGCTGCCTTCCTCTTTGCTTGGTCCTTGAAATGGGGGTGTTTAATCTCCCACAGACAGGGCAGCTCCCTTAGCATCTCTATGAATACTGACATGAAGTCATTATCTTTGAGTAGCATATCCATGTTCACTGCAAGACACAACACAAGACAAAGCCTAATGTCAGACAAAACTCTCCTAATCTTGTTACAATATAGGCCTCAATCTAGAACCAGTATAGGCACAAGTTTGTCTCTTACCTTCGTTCTTACGATCGGCGCGTCCAATGCTCCTTCCTCCGCTCACAGATTGTACGTAATACGCACGCGTGTTACGCTTTATACACACTGCGCATGCGTGTAACTCCGCCCGCCCCTGACGTTCTTTCTAGTCTATTCCCCGCCCCTTTTCGTTCGGCGCAGTGGGTGAAGAGCATGATGGCGGATTTAGAGCAGGTGTGTGCTAATTATAGCAACGAGGAGGAGGAGGAGGAAAGCCCGGATCCAGGCACGTCCCGATCCAGAAGGAGACGTTTTAAGGCCACAAATATGTCCTTTGGGGAGATGTTGGAGATGGTCGATATCATGAGGAAGTCCGACTATGACGGAAAATATGGGCCTTACCCCAACCCCAACATCCGAAAGGCCAAAATCATTGCTAAAGTGGTCAAAAGCCTTCACAGGAATTTCGGGGTACGAAGATCTAAAGATCAGTTCAGGAAGCGGTGGTCGGACCTGAAGTTGAGAGAGCCAGAGCAGTACCGAAAGATCCGGAGAGTGCTGCAAAAAAGTAAGTAGTTGTGCTGTGTTCCTATTCTTTCTGTCTTTATTCCGTTCATTCTGCTCCATATGCTTTTATTAATTGTAACGTTTAAAAGGGCAACTTTAATGTTCATGGGCCCATTATTCGTTCGTATCCAACATTTTTCTTTCGGCCTCTAGAACACCATTGTTTAGGCCATATGCATTTTCACACATTTTTTTTGGGCCTACTTGGATGCCAAATATTTGTTTGTGTAGATGGGTTTGTTACTAGAATGAAATGCCAACTAGATTGTGTGTAAGGAGAGGACACTGAGCAGCTGTTTTCACATCTGGACACTGGAGCACTAGTGTGGGACACAAGAACACCATTTTTATTAGGGGGGCCACACAGGTGCTCCAGTGTATACTATAGGGGGGGGCTAAATCTGTGAAGCTTGTACCAAACAGGTAAAGTATTGCAGCTTGACAAAGGCCAATAAAAAATATACATCTTGGAACTCGGCTAAAATAGACAATTGTACCCCACTTCCAAGCAATGTTTACTATTTCTAGTTCTGCCATCAAATATCTGTGTGCTAATTATACCATTTTTGTTTTACATAGGGGAGAAAAGACTCAGAGGACACCCCTCATCCGAGGAGACCACAGACCCCCCACCTATGGAAGAAGGTGAAATACCCCCAAACGAAGCTGAGCAGGAGGAAGAAAAAGATGTGGTGGAGATTGGCACCACAACAGGTGAGTGTCTGCGACCACAGGCTCAGGTAAAAGAGATGGATGGTGGCAGATTTTTGAGACCTTTTTTTTTATTTATCTCTTTTTAGGTGATCGTAAGGTTGTGGATCCCCAACGCTTTACTTCTGAAAGTGCCCAGATCCTGATCGTGGAGATCATGGGGTGTAATGCCGAACTGCAAAACATCCAGCAAAAAATCAATGATGTTATTAAAAAAAATAATAACATCATTGATGTTTTGGGGCGAATTTAAACCCCACAAAATCACTTTTTGTATTGTGGTTCAAGATTTAAAAATTTTTTGCAATGTTTAGAAAAGCCAAATTTGGAGGATGCACACAGTGTGCCAACATGTGCTATCTGCCATCACGGGAGATCAATGGACGCGTTTTGGGGGTGCAACCCCTTCCTCAATTATAAAGTCACGTTGAGGAAGGGCTTGCTCCCCCAAAACACGTCCCTTGATCCCCCCTGATGGCAGATAGCACATGTTGACATTCGTAAATTGGTGTGCATCTTCCAAATTTGGCTTTTCCAGGGGTGATTTCCCCCCGTCTGAACGCTATATCAAACCCAGTTCCTAAATACTGATGTCTGATATAGCCTTCAGGTTTTACCTAATGTGAACTTTGTAAGTTCAAGTTTTTTGGCTTTCTTGTTGGTTTTACACAGGCCTGTTTTATCTGAAATGGATATTTCGATTTTTGATAATGCTACTGCAAAAATTGTTATACAACAAACATGTTGGTTTGTTTTAAAAACCTTTGGTAAATTCACATGTGATTGTGCAGGTATAAAAAAGTGGCTTACTCAAGAATGTGTGGATTATTGTCTCAACACTACAACACTTTTGGGGTGATGTAATAGCTGTTTTATGCAAAAATGGGGGTTATTTCCTAAGGGCAAATCCACTTTGCACTACAAGTGCAGGTTCAGTGCAGTTGCAAGTGCACTTGTAGTGAAATGTGTTTTTGCATTTAGTAAATAACAGCCAACAGTGCTTTGTATAAGGTTACCCAATCATGACATTTTCTGCACTCAAAACATTTCTGTCAGGGTCAGCTAAAACAAACACAAGCAGTAAATGTCCACCAAGAATTTCTTTGTTTTTTTTTATTATAAAAAGGCTTCACATATTGTCTGATAGCCCCCCTACCCGCAAAGAACTCCAGGTATCGTAACCGGACATCGCGGGCACTCAGGGAGGGCAAGCCAGGACAGTCACTTTCAAGCGCCGTCAGTGTTGTTGGATGTGGGATTCCGGCCTCAGGCCCAACTGAGCCAGCATAGTTGGCAGAATGTTTTCTTAAAAAATTATGGAGAACACAGCACGCCAGTATTATATGGTTCAGTTTATACTCCGCCATATGGATGGGTGTCAGAAATAGTCGGAACCGGCTGGCCAGGATTCCAAATGTGTTCTCCACCACTCTTCGGGCTCTGGCCAGCCGGTAATTAAAAACCCTCTGTTCCGGGGTGAGGGTCCTCATCAGAAATGGCCGCATCAGGTGGTCCCCCAGCGCAAACGCTTCATCAGCAACGAACACAAATGGGAGACCTTCCACATTGTCCTGTGGAGCTGGCAAGTCCAAGCTGCCATTCTGGAGATGCCTGTAGAACTCCGTCTGGGCGATGACTCCACCATCGGACATCCGGCCATTCTTCCCCACGTCCACATACAGAAAGTCGTAATTAGCCGACACCACCGCCAACATCACTATACTATTAAACCCCTTGTAATTATAATAGTACGACCCCGAGTTGGGTGGTGGGACGATGTGGACGTGTTTCCCATCAATTGCCCCTTCGCAGTTAGGAAAGTCCCACCGCTGGGCAAAGTGGGAGGCCACAGTCTGCCATTCTTGTGGCGTGGAAGGAAACTGTTGAGGAAAAAACAGTAAACATTACGATTTTTTCACAGAAACGTGGCAAGCAGATTAGACACAAACATTCTGGGGCAACCTCCAGATAGCATTTATTAAGGGGAATTTAACAAGGCCAAAGTATAAGGTACACCTATCATATTCCCCCTCCCCCCCTCTCATGGGCCATTTCTAACATTATAGGGGGGGAACTCTTGGACAGGTAACCCTCTTCACTTCATTGAGAGATGAATGCCTAAATACAGGGTATTACTTGGAACAGCCCCTCCTTAGTTACACTATTGGCAGACCACTGGACAGGTAAGAAGTGTCATAATACAAAGATATAAATACACACTGTACACATTTGAGGACATTTGGACATTCTGCTATTACCTATCAAGATAATAATAGGATACAAAAACTTTAAACAGTACCATTGGAAAGTATACAGGCAGGCCCTTGCACTACATGCTTTGGGGAATTCATTCATAAATCTGAGCACTAAAGAGGTGGGTATAGCGTGTATGGGTTTGGCAAAGTCAGCAGATAGATGATTGAGGATAGAGAATTGGAATCAGCTGACTTAGCAGTTGGGGGGAGGGAGGGTTACTAAAAATTATTTGGAGACACCACAAAAAAAAGCCTCTGCCACTCTGCCTGAATTTAAATCAAAAATAAAATTTCCAAACATTTTAGGGGGTGTTTGGGGTAAAGCACTACTATGGAGCTGATAAAATACATTGTTAAGTGACTACATGAGGTGAATATAGGGCAGGAGACACCATGCTGGGGAGGTTATTGAAGGGCAAATATGTATGAAGGACATAAAATAATAATTACATAAAAATCCAGCATGCATGAGGACAAAGACATTCACTGCATATTACAATCATGGTAATTAGGGAATGAGGAAAGAAATACAATATATTAGCAAACATTTAATACAATAAAATGTGATATAAAAGGATAAAAATCTTACCTTCATATACTCCTTCTGAAGGACCTGGATGATGGCAGAACAGGTCTCTGGGATAATGATCCCCAGAGCCTGGGGGGAGATGCCTGTCGAGAACTTGAGGTCCTGCAGGCTTCTCCCTGTGGCCAAATACCGCAAGGTAGCGACCAACCTCTGCTCCGGAGTGATGGCTTGCCTCATGCAGGTATCCTGCCTGCTGATATAGGGGGTCAGCGAAGCCAACAAATGGTGAAATACGGGGTCCGTCATCCTGAGAAAGTTCCTGAAATCATCAGGATTATTCTCACGGATCTCACAGAGCAAAGGCATATGACAGAACTGGTCACGTTGAAGCAACCAATTCTTGGTCCATGAACTCCTCCCCACCCTGTTCATGGACTGGACTTGTGTCAAGGTCAGGACCCCAACACCAACACAGCACGAACTCTACGAGGAGTACGCATACGAAACATGGCTAGAAAACGGTCGGCTGCTCAGAACGAAGTAACAGAATGCACTGAAGAACAGCAAGGCCTGTGAAGAGCGACCTGAAAAACAGCAACGAGCAGGCAAGATCACACAGAAAACTCTGATACGAACTGACTGCACGCACTGAAGAGCAGATACAAACCCACAAGCACAAACTGAACGGCAGAAAACAATCTGAAAGCCACGAGTCTGAAAAAGCGCGAATCGTCTCTCACCAAACTTTTACTAACACGAGATTAGCAAAAGGAGCCCAAAGGGTGCCGCGCTTGGTTCTGAACCGGCCTTTTCTAGTCTCGCCGTACGTGGTGTACGTGACCGCATGGTTGCCGATCGGAAATTCCGACAACTTTGTGCGATCGTGTGTAGGCAAAACAAGTTTGAGCCAACATCCGTCGGAAAAAATCCTAGGATTTTGTTGTCGGAATGTCCGAACAAAGTCCGACCGTGTGTACGCCCTATAACAGTTTCTCATGTCTAGAGTAGGGATGAGCCGAACACCCTCGGATCGGTTCGCACCAGAACTTGCAAATAGAGATGGGCCAAACAGACCCCTGTTGGGTTCGCACCAAAACTTTCGAACACCGCGGAAGTTCAGACCCAAATAACGAACCCCATTAAAGTCAATGGGACCCGAACGTCAAAAATCAAAAGTGCCCATTTTGAAGGCTTATATGCAAGTAAATGGGCATACAATGGTTATAGGGGTCTGGGTCCTGCCATGGGGGACATGTATCAATAAAAAAAAGTTTGTGAAAAATGTCATTTTTAAATGAGCAGTGATTTTTTTATGAAAAGTGAAAGCATAAAAATGAAAAATTCCTTCCAATATAGTGCCTGGGGAGTCCCCTTAGTCGTACCTGTAAAGTGGCAGATCTGTACCATGTCTAGAATCTGTTACAGCAATAATTGCATTTATAAAGCCAAAGAAAATGACATTTTCCCTGCAAGCTGCCTTTATTTTGCTTAGCAACAGCTGCAGCTAGTAGTGCACTGGGAACAAGATTAGGGATTTTTTGGATACATTCTGGTGTCACTGTGACTTTGGATAGAAGTAACGGGTGTGTAAAAAATTGGTCTTTGGGTGTCGGTGGCGCCTTCCCACCATAACCCTATAGAGGTAATCTTGATGAAAGCAAGGATTGCCCTTGATGTAAAAAATTGCAATGATATGCACCTGTCAAACAGGTTCAGAAAACTTACTCTTTGGATGTTGGGGGTGCCTTTCAAAAATAACCCTATAGAGGTACTCTTGATGAAAGCAAGAAATGGCCTTGCTGTAAAAAATTGCAAAGATATGCACCTGTGAAATAGGTGCTGAAAAATTGGTCTTTGGATGTTAATTGTGCCCATGAAACCTATACCAAAAGCATTCTTCCAGATGAAATGATTGAACACCCTCTAAGCTAGGCAGCCTCAAAGTCCTGCAAAGATTCCACATTCCAAAAAGATGTAATCAGTGACATCAGCATCAGGGGCTTCATAGCTAGTAATCCAGGACTGATTCATTTTTTTAAAGATCAAACTGTGGACAGACGCGTTCTATGATCAGTAACAAAACCTCCTGCAGCACTGAATGCCCATTCTGAAAGCACGCTGGATGCAGGGCAGCCCAACAACTCAATAGCATACTGGGCAAGTTCTGGCCAGTGGTCTATTCTCATAACCCAGTAAGTCAATGGATCGTCGGCTGGAAAGCTCTCCATCTCTGTTTTGGCTCTGAGTTAATCATCCACCATGTGATGCAGACGCTGCTGATGGGATGTGGAAGCTTACAGCCCTGGGCGGTGAGGACTAAATAAATTCCAAAATGCCTCACTTAGGCAGACACCTTCTCCAACGCTCCTCTCTTGACCAACAGAAGACTCAAAACAATGTTTTCCATGACACTATAAGCTACTGGAGTCAGGAAAAACATTCAATAAAATCCACTTTAACATGTCCTCAAGAGATTTTATCTTCTGCACTCTCTGTGGGGACGGGATGAGTTCTGAGACCTTCCCCTTAAAACGGTGGTCAAGGAGGGTTGCCAACCAGTAATCATCCTTTTACTTTATGCCACGTATTCTTGGGTCCTTTCACAGGCTTTGAAGCATGAAGTTGCCCATGCACCTCAAATTTGCTGAAGCTTGAGAAGAAGACTCCTCGGGGTCACTCAGGATGATAGCATCTGAAACTTCCTCCTCCCAGCCATGTAGTAGTCCCAAGGGTCCTGGGATTGGAAAGCCATCGCTTACAGATTGACGCATGTCTTACTCTTCTTTGAAGCCTATGAAAGTGCCAGATTCCGCCTCATCCTCCTCCCCTCTCTCCTTCTGTGTGTTCTGTGACATAGGAATGATGTTATCTGGATAAAGTGGGCCTTGAGAGGAAAGGAAGTCTTCCTCTTTCTCCTGCTGCTCTGCCTCCAGCGCTCAGTCCATAATGCCATGCAGAGTCTGGGATTTTGTCACTGATGTCACTGTCATGACTCACCATCCTTGTGGCCTCCTCAAATGGTGACAATACAGTGCATGCATCCTTAATGGTCACCCATTGGCCTGGGGAAAAAAGCCGAGGCGGCCTGAGCAAATCAGGTAGTTTTATAGGCAGGTGGATTTCCCGTTGAATTTCAGCCAACTCAGCACTGGTTATGTATGACCTCCTGAAATGGCTACAGACTCTTCTGGCCAGCTTTAGCACATCTTGCAACCCTGGGTACATATTTAGTAAACGCTGCACCACCAAATATAGGACATGTGCCGGGCATGGCACATGTGTCAACTTTCCCTGTCTAAGGGCGGACAGGAGGTTTGAGCCATTATCGTACACCACCATCCCTGGCTCCAGCTGGCGTGGTGTGAAACACCTCTGGGCCTGTCCCTGCAAAGCTGCAAGAATCTCTGCTCCGGTGTGGTTCCAGTCCCCTAAACACACCAGCTGAAGCACTGCATGGCACTTTTTAGCCTGACTCTGGGAATAGCCCCTTGAACGCTCAGGGGGTACCTTATGTTCATACAAACAAAACAAAATATATTGTCCCTGTCCATGCTTGCTGGACCACGTGTCAGCAGTAAGGTGAATTTTACAGCTGACTGTCTTGCCCAAAGATGCCAGAACATTCCCTTCCACGTTATGGTAGAGAGATGTAACGGTTTTACGTGAAAAGTAGCGACTGGGAACCAGCCATTGTGGTACAGCACATTGTGCGAATTCATGGAAGGGGCAGAATCCACCAGGCTGAAAGGCAGAAGTTGGAGAGCCAACAGCATTGACAAGCTTGCATTTAGACACTGGGCATGTGGGTGGCAGGGACTGTATTTTTTTCCACTGCAGGAGATGGAGCAGAGAAATTTGCTGGCTACAGTCTACACCTGGTGGTATGCTGCTGGCAGATGTGCTGCTAGGACCTGGGACACCCTGTGCTATACCATCATCCCTGTCAGTGGATGCTGATGAGAGGTAATGACTCAATATAGCAGGGGCAGACTGAAGTAGGTTAGCAGGAGGAGGAGTAGGAGGGACAGATTTGTGCCCCTTTTGTGTGACTTTTAGGTGCTCTTGCCAATGGGCTGAGTGGTTGGATGTTAAATGCCTTGTTAAGCATGTGGTACTCAAATGGCTGGTGTTTTTGCCACATTTGATGTGCCTGAGACACAGTTTGCAGATAGCAACAGTGCGATCTGCTGCAAATGTGCTGAAAAAGGCCCAGACAGCTGAGCTGGGGAGTGGGCCAGGAGAAAACAGCTGCAGAATGTGATGGAATAGGGTAGCTGCTCTCTATTCTTTCTTGATGTTGGCCTTCTTGGGGTTGTGCTGCCTCATCTACCGTTTCCTCCTCTGCTCTACCTAGCACCCAAGTCGCATCAGTGACCTCATCATCATCATCTTCATCTCCTCCATCTTCATCATTACCACTGGAGACAACTTGGCAATGCACTGCTGCTTGGGGAACATGAATGCCAATTTGTCTACCAGTGTTCCTCTCTCTCTCTCTGTGAATGAGCTTTCTGTTCGGGTCGAACATGAGTTCGACCCGAACATTGGCTGTTCACCCATTCATCGAAAACCGAACATTATGGGCTGTTTGCGCCAAATTCGAGTGGCGCGTAACAGCCCATAATGCACTGCGGGAGCACAGTGCATTGCTGTATGATGATTGGCCAGAGCATGCGCCATGACCTGCATGCTTTGGCCAATCACAGCGCCCTCAGCTAAGAGAGCCATAATTGGCCAAAGACAGGGTGCCTTTTGCCAATCATGGCTCAGGGGGACACACCCCACACTATATAACCCCACATGCACATCGGCCTCATGTAGTGTTTTGTTGCCAGCATGGATGGAGAGAGAGTGTCACTTATATTGAGCAGCAGGCAGGTTATTCAGTTATCTGCGGTGTATTTAATATATACTGTATATACAGTCAGTCTCATATATATATATATATATATATATATATATACATATATATATATATATATATATATATATATATCCACTATATCCAGTTTAGCTAAATCTGACTGCAGTCTGTTCGTGGTGTACTGTTTCTAATATACTTCAGGCAGTCAGGTGATTCAGTTAGCTGCAGTGTATTTAATATATATATATATATATATATATATATATATATATATATATATATATATATATATATATATATATATATATATATATTATATCCACTGCATACAGTTTAGCAATATCTCACTGCAGGCCGTTCCTGGTGTACTGTTTCTAATATACTTCAGGCAGTGTACACAGTATGCAGTGCTGTGCACCCGTAGTGCAGTTGCTAATACTTTTCTGGTGGTCAATACAGTACACCCATAGTTGTTATTAAACTTCTGTTGGTGTACACAGTACCATGCACCCCTAGTGCAGTTGTTACTACTTTCCTGGTGGTGTACACAATACATACAGTGCACCTATAGTTGTTTTTAAACTTATCTTGGTGTACACAGTACCCTGCACCCCTAGTGCAGTTGCTACTACTTTCCTGGTGGTGTACGCAATACATACAGTGCACCCATAGTTGTTATTAAACTTATGTGGGTGTACACAGTACAGTGCACCCCTAGTGCACTTGCTACTACTTTACTGGTGGTGTACACAATACATACAGTATACCCATAGTTGTTGTTATACTTCCGTTGGTGTATACAGTACCGTGCACCCCTAGTGCAGTTGCTATTACTTTCCTAGTGGTGTACACAATACATACAGTGCACCCATAGTTATAAAACTTCTGTTGGTGTACACAGTACCATGCACCCCTAGTGCAGTTGCTACTACTTTCCTGGTGGTGTACACAATACATACAGTGCACCCATAGTTGTTATTACACTTCTGTTGGTGTACACAGTACCGTGCACCCGTAGTGTAGTTGCTACTACTTTCCTGGTGGTATACACAATACATACAGTGCACTCATAGTTATTAAACTTCCTCATCCTCCTCATCCTTTGTCACCCAGGATCAGAGTAGTTTGTCTGCCAATGCAGCTGCCAAAGTGGCCTATTCCATCTGCTCCATGTCAACAGTCACTCCTTCCCTAGCCCCACCATCATGCACGGAGGAGTCCCCCAAACTATTTGACCACAGTGTCGGGCTGCTGACTCCCCGCATATTTTGAAAAGTTGTGGGCCTTTTTTGACATGTGTGCAGCAGATTGCACTATTGCTGTTTGCAACATACGTCTGAAGCGGATCAAGCATGGCCAAAACAGCAGCCGCTTGGGCACCACATGCTTGATCAGACATATGACAACCTCCCATGCAGTCCGTTGGCAACAGCACTTAAAAGACCCACATCAAAAAACAAGGCAGACCTTTCCTTGCTCCTAATCAGCTGGGATCTCCAACCCCACTGTACCTCCAGTCCTCTCAGAAACATGCACTGAGAGAAATGAAGGTATAGAAATAGGTGTCCCAAGTACTTGCGGCCAATCTGCTAACAGTACACCAACATCGGATTTTAGCAGGCAAATTTCCCTACCCCAGTTGCTAAGCCGTCGAAAGAAATTCGGTCCCAGCCATTCACATGCTCAGCGTCTGAATGCTAGCTTGGCCAAATTGCTAGCACTGCAACTGCTGCATTTTTAGCTGGTAGACTCTGCCCCCTTTCGTGAATTTATGGAATGTGCGGTACCTCAGTGGCAGGTTCCCAAATGCCATTTCTTTTCACGGAAGGCCATTCTGGCTCTCTACCAGCATGTGGAAGGTAATGTCTTGGCCTTGTTGGCCCCGATGCATATTACTGCTGACTTATGGTCCAGCAGGCATGGACAGGGACATTACCTTTATTTCACGGCACATTGGGTAACTCTGCTGGCAGCTGGGAAGGATGCAGGACAGGGTTCAGTAGTGTTGGAGCTAGTTCCGCCACCACATCTCCAAAATGCTAGTGGTGATTCTGCTACAGCTCTCTCCTCCACTCCTCCTCTTCTTCTTCCTCTATGGCCTCTTCCTTTGCAGATTCCTCCTCTGAACCAGCAGTGCTCCGTAGATGTTCAAGGGGCTATGCAAGCACTCAGGCAAAAATATGCCATGCGGTGCTTGAGTTGGTCTGCTTAGAAAACAGGAGCCACACTGGGGCAGAGATTCTGTCAGCTCTGCAGGGGCAGGCTCAGAGGTGGTTGACGCCACACCAGCTTCAGCCAGGAATAGTTGTAGGTGACAATGGCACCAATCTCCTCTCCACCCTCCGCAAGGGACACTTGACCCATGTTCCCTGTTTGGCTCACGTCTTGAATTTGGTGGTACAGCAGTTCTTGAGCAGATACCTGGGCTTACAGGATCTCCTGAGGCAGGCCAGAAAAGTCTGTGGTCATTTCCACCGATCATATAATGCCAGTGCTCGGCTGGCTGACATTCAAAGAGAATGCAACCTGCCCAAGAACCTCCTCATTTGTGCCATGCCCACCAGGTGGAACTCAACGTTGGCAATGCTGCAAGGGCTGCGCACGCAGCAGAGGGCCATCAATGAGTACCTGTGTGAGTATGGCACCAGGACAGGGTCAGGGGAGCTTGGCTTTTTTTCACCACGCCAGTGGTTACTGATCAAGGATGCATGCACTGTCCTGTCACCATTTGAGGAGGCCACAAGGATGGTGAGCAGTGACAGTGCATGCATCAGTGATACTGTCCCTCTTGTCTTCCTGTTGGAGCACACGCTTCATGTAATCATGGACAGAGCACTTCAGGCAGAACAGCGGGAGGAAGAGGAGGACTTTCTTACCTCTCAAGGCCCCCTTTATCCAGATACTAGTATTCCTGCAGGCCCACCGATCACACAGAAAGAAGAAGAGGAGGAGGAGGAGGATTGTGTCAGCATGGAGGTGGAGGATAACACTCAGCATCAGCAGCAGTCTTCAATGGATCGTTTGCAGTCCCCAGAAACCCATGGAGTTGTAAATGGCTGGGAGGAGGTGGTTGAGTATCATGTGATCCTTAGTAACCCAGATGACTCAGGATCGAATGCCTCTACAAACCTACGCTGCATGGCCTCCCTGATCCTGCAAAGCCTGCAAAAGGACCCTAGGATTCGTGGTATCAAGGAGAGGGATCATTACTGGCTGGCAACCCTTCTTGATCCATGTTACAAGGGTAAGGTTGCAGAACTTATCCACCCTTCACAGAGGGAGCAGAGGATGAAATACCTTTGTGAGGCCTTGCAGAAAGGTGTATGCAATGTGTTTCCAGGGCCTGGGAGCTTACAATTTCCTGGTGCTGGACGTGTTGCTGAGGCTTCGTTCAGTCACAGAAAGATCGGTGGAGCAGGTGGACGGCTGATCGATGCCTTCAGGCAATTCTTTAGTCCTCGGCGCCCAGGTCTGATCAGTTCCAGCAACCATCGCCAGCGTCTGAATTACATGGTGCAGGAATATCTAGGGGCAAGATCAGACTTGGAGACTTTTCCACCAGAACATCCACTGGGTTACTGGGTCTTGAGGATGGACCACTGGCCAGAGCTTGCTCAATATGCAATTGAGCTACTGGCCTGTCCTGCATCCAGCGTTCTTTCTGAACGCACATTCAATGCTGCTGGAGCCTTTGTAACCGATCACAGAGTGCGACTCTGTCGATCGGCTCACATTCATAAAAATGAATCAGTCTTGGATCACCAGCTACCAAGCACCTGATGCTGATTTTTCTATGGATGTGGGATCCCTTGAAGACTGCATTTGCTGAGTAACTATCCTAATATGCTGAGTGACTATCCTATTCCTCCTCAATTTTCATGATGATAGCTTCTAAGAATATTTTCAGTTCAGGGCACCACCACCACTACCTAAGGCCCAATTTTTCTGCCCCTGTTTAACAGGGTGTGTAATTAAAATTTTTGATCAAATATTTAACAGCAGGGCTCATTCCTGCACTCAACAAGAGTATCTGTGAGGGGTTGCAGTGTTAAACAGGGGCATGTAATTACAATTTTTGATCTATTATTTCACACCAGGGCCTGTTCCTGCGCTCAACAAAAGTATCTGTGAGGCTTTACAGTGTTGTGCCACCACCACCACCACCGCCTAAGGCCCAATTTGTCTGCCCCTGTTTAACAGGGGCGCATAATTACAATTTTTGATCTAATATTTCACAGCAGGGCCTGTTCCTGCGCTCAACAAAAGTATCTGTGAGACTTTACAGTGTTGTTCCACCACCGACGCCTAAGGCCCAATTTTGTTGCACCTGTTTAACAGGGGAGCGTAATTACAATTTTTGATCTAATATTTCACAGCAGGGCCTGAAAAAGGTGTCTCCCCACTGATGCTTTATCACCAATCCTTAATAACCCAAAATTTTCTAAATCCAATTGTCATTGGGACAGAAAGTGAGGAAAGTGAGGAAATCTTCTGAACAGGGGCACAGACAGCAAAACAAATTTACAGGGGTGATGAAAACCCTTCCCTATGTTATCCAAAAAGCTTAAAAATAGATTTTTTGGCTGGAGCTACACTTACAAAATGTACCTGTTCCAAATTACAAACAAATTCAACTTAAGAACAAACTTACAGTCCCTATTTTGTTTGTAACCCGGGGTTGGCCTGTATACTGCTGCTTTTCAGAGTATATAGGGCCTGGGGGCCCCACGCCTTTCTTTTTTTAATTTGGGTACGGGGTTCACTATAATATCTATACAACACCCAAAGGGCCTGGTAATGGGCTGGGGGGGGCAATATTACATTACAGCCACAAGCAGTTTTAAATTACTTTTTTTCCTTTAGAAATGTCATTTTGTGCGGGGACTGTTCTAAACACGGGAAAAGTGTGCCACTTTACAGGCATACTACGGACACCCCCCAGGCATGATATTTAAAGGAATATTACACTTTTATTGTTTAACTTTAGCATTATTAAAATCATGGCCATTTTTAAAACTTTTTTTTGCATTGATACATGGCCCCTGGGGCAGGACCCGGGTCCCCAAACACTTTTTATGACAATAACTTGCATATTAGCCTTTAAAATTAGCACTTTTGATTTTTCACATTCGAATCCCATAGACTTTAACGGGGTTCGCGTGTTCGCACAAATTGTTGGTCTGTTCGCATGTTCTGTGGCGAACCAAACCGGGTGGTGTTCGGCTTATCTCTACCTCTCTCTAGTCTCATGTTCCTGTCATGCTCAACCTCAGAAGCAAGTGGCTGATGCTATGGTCAAATAACTCAGCTGACTCCTCAATGGCTGATGTTGGGGCAATGGCAGGAATAGATGTGGACAAGGAGGCAGGTTTATCCACTCTGGCAACTTCAGGGGACTGCACACTTATCTCTGCTTGTGTGACAGAGGATGAGAAGGATGAGGAAGGTTTAGTAAGCCAGTCCACCACATCTCCTGCATGCTGTGGCTGGATAGCATGGGCAAACAGAGGAAATGATGTCCTGCCTGAGGACTGACCACCACATCCACCTTTGCCTGTGGACACATTTGGTGCTGGCCCCCATACAGTGCCAAGGGAACATCTGTCTCTCCTTGTTGTCCTCACAGAACTATATGGTGTTAAACTGCCAGTAATGCACACAGAACTATATGGTGTTAAACTGGCAGTAACGCACACAGAAGTAAATAGCATTAAACTGGCAGTAACACACAAAACTATATGGCGTTAAACTGGCAGTAACGCACACAGAAGTAAATGGCGTTAAACTGGCAGTAACGCACACAGAAGTAAATGGCGTTAAACTGGCAGTAACGCACAAAACTATATGGCGTTAAACTGGCAGTAACGCACAAAACTATATGGTGTTAAACTGGCAGTAACACACACAAAATTAAATGGCGTTAAACTGGTAGTAATGCACACAGAAGTAAATGGCGTTAAACTGGCAGTATTACACAAAACTATATGACGTTAAACTGGCAGTAACGCAATCAAATTCAACCATCACTTCACTGACGCTATCTGAACTGTCCCTACTCTAGCTATACACTAATGTAAATATTACTGACACCCTTAGATATTATCATTTAAGACATGCAGCTAGGGCACAATTCCCTTACCCTGTAAGCTTAAAAACGGATCCCATGAGGGAATTTTGGCACAGGAGACTCTCAAGAAGACCCTTTCCACTCTATATCTTGCCTTATTGGAAAGTGATTCCCCCAAAATGAATGCCCTAAGGGGCAAGTGGCAGGCTGATATCCCTGGCTTGGATAGGGAGACTTGGGAGGAGTGCTTTGAAGATGGTTCTAAGCTAGTGATTTCTTCGAGGGATAAATTACTGCAAACTAAGTTTATGCATCGGGTCTACTACACGCCTCAGTGACTGCACCAGATTTACCCTGATAGGTCGCCGAACTGTCCCAGATGTCAGTCCCCTGATAGCACGTACATGCATATGTTCTGGACTTGTCCCCGTATTGTGCAATTTTGGGAAACGATCTTTGAAAGCATTAATATCCGCTTGCAATTAACGCTACCAATATCACCTGAGCTGGCTCTTTTGGGTATTCATGAGGATGACCAGAGAGCTAAATATATGAAAACACTTATCTCATTGTTGTTGTTCTATGCCAAGAAGGAGGTCCTTAAGAAATGGGCGTCACCGTCTCCTCCTAAGGTGGAGACGTGGGACTCCACTGTCAACGCTATACTACCCCTCTATAAGATGACCTACACTAGCAGGGGATGCCCACAGAAGTTTGATCGGATATGGTTACCATGGACCGAGCAATTCTAATATCAATGCCATGGGACCTGTCGAGTACCGCCCTGGGGGGTAAAGGTAATAGAAGGCTCCCCCCTCCAGATACAGATTGGGATTACTCTGAAAACCTGACATTATTACCTGTGAGCATAGAAATGGTTTATGTGCTGTTAATAATGCTGATCTATGCAACCTACTATTAGTTTAATGGATGGATGTAATTCTGTTAAGATATTTTGCTGTACCTCAAGCTGATCACTCCTTGAATGTGTGTAAGAATTTGATTCTTGTATAATATTTGTTATATGATGACTTCTACAATAAAGACCAACCTTGTTGTTAAAAAAAAAAAAAAAAAAAAAAAAAAGATTACTGACACAGTCTCATTACACTTCACTAAAACTATCTAAGCTGTCCCTACTCTACACTAATGTATGTATGAATGACACTGTCTCACTACACTGCAGTGAAACTATCTGAGCTGTCCCCACTCTAGCTGCACACTATGCAAAGCTGAATGATGGTCCTCGTCACTACACTCACACTATCCCTAGACTGACACTAACAATTGAAGCAAAATAGCACAGTATAGCACACTAACTAACTAATAGCACTGAACAGTGCCCTATTCTATCTCTCTCCATGCCAAAATCACATTGAAAATGGCTGCCATTGAAAGAGTACTTTTATACTGTGGGGCGGAAATGAGCCATGATTGGATAAAGGCATGATGACAATGTTCATCATGGCTCTAACAGTGCTCTGTGCCTTGATTGGCTTAAGCTTTCACTGCTTCAGCCAATCAGGGCTTGCAATGCACTGTTCAGCACCGCAATGCATTGTGGTCAGTTCGGGAACAAACGGTCAAATGTCCTGTTTGTTCAGCTGTTCATCGTTGGCCCAAACTTATGCTCTGGCCGAACAGTTCACTCATCCCTAGTAGCTACCAAGAAGCTTGTTGCAGGTGCTGATGAAATATTTGGAGGATTCTGCCATCCTCCATTTTTTTTTTCTCGTTTCACCATCGCAGCCCACAAAAATATCTCACATGCTGCCATCATTGCCATATCTGGTTTCCTTAAGCACATATAGCTATTGTTAACACATCCTTATACCTAAAAATCTTCTGCCAGTGTTGTAGGTCTGCTACTATTACTGTCTAAAAATGGGGCCATAGCTGCTGTTTTTTCAGTGCCAATTTTAATGCGGCATCCCAAAGTTATAGCAGCTTTTAATTGCTAATGCTGTGAATTTTGTTTAAAATGATCCATCCTACATTCTAAAACATTTTATCTGTTGGGTTACTGTGTTTAGCACCAACAACACCAAAAACCCAGTTGTGTCACAGCTGTGTGATAGCTGCAGATACAATAAATGTTTGCTAAAGCAAGGTCCATCCTTTTCTTTGCAGTTTTAAGTTTTATGTGGAGATCTTGTGTTTGGCTATCATCAGCACCTAAAACCCATTTTTTTGCAGTTTTAAGTTTTATGTGGAGATTTTGTGTTTGGCCACCATCAGCACCCAAAACCCATCTTTTGCAGCTGTGTGACAGTTGCACATACAGTGAATGTTTCTTAAATCAGGGTCCATCCCGGAATCTGTGTGATAGCTGCAGATACAATAAAAGTTTGCTAAAGCAAGGTCCATCCTGTTCTTTGCAGTTTTAAGTTTTATGTGGAGATTTTGTGTTTGGCCACCATCAGCACCCAAAACCCATTTTTTTGCAGCTGTGTGACAGTTGCACATACAGCGAATGTTTCTTAAATCAGGGTCCATCCTGGGATCTGCAGGAATTTTTATGCATGGTTACGGTGTCTGGGTACCAACAGCACCAAAACCAATATTTTCTCAGCTGTGATAGTTACATAAGATATATATTTTTTTTGCCAGAGTCAGTCCTGTGCTCTGAAGGATTTTACCTGTGGAGTTATGGTGTTTGGGCACCACCAACACCCAATATAATAATAATAGAGAAAAGCCACGCTTAGGACAAACCTCACACGATAAAAGGTTGCTGCCTCCTCTCCTAGGGCTCCCCTGATGGAGCTCTATATACTAACAAACCAACACCCAATATAATAATAATAGAGAAAAGCCACGCTTAGGACAAACCTCACACGATAAAAGGTTGCTGCCTCCTCTACTAGGGCTCCCCTGATGGAGCTCTATATACTAACAAGCCAAAGTAAACTATAGGTGGGGTAAATGGCGCTACCTGGTGCCAAGGTAGCAAAAAAAGTATGGGAAGGGCCGAAAGGCTATACCCTAGGTGTGCAATAAACGGTATACAGAGTCGCATATATGGATTGCTATGCAGAACACTCCCTAACAGAGGGTAACCACAGGGTCTATTAGTACATACTGTGTATATGTGTATAGAACTGTAAATGCCAACATATAGAAGAAAAAGAAAAATGTGTAACTCGTGTATTCTACAATGACTGTAGTAAGCTATACAGGTGTACATATAAATGTGTGTATATAATAAAACAAATCTATGAGTAAATGTACATAAGTGTTGCATCCCACATTCAAAGAAGAAAATAAAATAATAATATATATTACACTGTGAAAGTGTCCAAGAGAATGGATTGAAAATATATATATATATAATTATTGCAGTCCCAAAAAAATATATTTGCATAAAAAATAAAAGAAGGTGTAACAAAGTTCCAACAACAAAAACACCATCAGAAAAGACGTATAATGTCTATATGTGTGAGTAGAGGTAAATAACAGTCCACATATAGATATATGTCAGAATAGTGCACATAGATGTAACATAGATCATCACAGGTGACTTGAGTGCTTGCAGTATCTCCAGGTGACTTATGTGCTCCCCCTCAAGGGTCCCCACTCACCGAATCCTATCACCCCTGCAGGGTGACATTTTTTGCCAGTGTCAATCCTCTCCTCTGCAGGAATATTGCTGTTGAGCTATGGTGCTTTGTCTCTAATAACACCTCTAGTGAATAAAATTTAATTTTTGGAATGACAGACAGAGCCTGCCTGCTCTCTTCTTCCTGAATTGCTCTTCCTCCTGAATTGCCTCTGATGAGAACTATTTACTGTATGTTCTGTGCAGAAAATCGGAAAGATTTCTAGACTATGTGTCAGAAAAAGTAATAGTAAAGAAGCATTAATGTGAATCAAATCTGTAAAATACTATAATTGTATAATGTGTCCTAAAAGATATGCTTTATTTGCTGGCTGAAATAAACTGACTCTCTGTGACCTTGACAATGAAGATTTCAAAATTCAAAGTTGTGTTGCAAAAAATGTATGCTGTTTCCACCTTCAGAGTCCCAAACAAAAGCACTCATATGTGATTTTCTGGTGTAAAATGCCTGCCTTCGCTACTCCTCTCCTGCGTTCCTGTTAAAGACTGACTTTGCTGTCATCCCTTCTGGCTCCAGATCCTGCTTGCTGTTCCACTACTTTCATCCCTGACTTCTGGCTTGGCTGACTATCCATTCTGGTTGCTGAACTTTGGCTATGTTTTGACTACGTTTGTTCTTTTTTACTTTTTTTTATTAAACAAGTGTGATTTAACTGTACTTCTGTCTTGGTCTGATTTCATGGTTTCTGACAGTAGGCAAAGGCCATGAATTCAGAAGATGTAGTCAACCCCCTTGTTGGTAATATTTTTTCCAGATTGGATGAACTGGATCACTGCATGGATCAGTTCGCCATGGCGTTACAAGCGCTCCTGAGTTGCACGGTTCATCTGGTATCTCCCACTGCGGCCGCCTCGATGCAACCTATGTTACAGGCCGATTCTTCTGCTGCTCCAGTCTCTGTGCAGGCACCCGCCTCGAGTATTACCTCTATAAGAGGTATGTCTGGTTCCGCTCCACTTCCCCAGCGATTTGGGGATGATCCAGTCCAATGCAGAGGGTTTCTCAACCAGGCTGAGATATACTTTGAGATGCTGCCCCAGGCGTTTCCCACGGACAGAAGCAAAGTAGGTTTTGTAATATCTTTGTTTTCTGAGAGAGCCTTGGCCTGGGCAAACCCTCTATGGGAGATGCAAAAACCAGTTGTCTTGAGTTACCCTGAGTTTGTGGCTTTGTATAAAAGGGTATTTGATGTTCCAGCATGCTCCTCTTCTGCTACCAAGTGCCTCATGTCCATCGAACAGAGTACAAGAACTGTTGCTGGCTACGCCATTGAATTCCGTACTCTGGCAGCAGAGGTTGCATGGAACAATGAGGCCCTCGTGGCTGCTTTTTCTTATGGTCTCTCGGATACCATGAAGGATGAGATAGCAGCCCGAGATATACCCACTGAGCAGGAGAAGTTGATCACTTTTGCCATCCTCATTGACTCCAGACTATGAGAAAGACTCTCTTTTAAGGAGCACTTGTGGAAGCCTCCTGTATGTTTGTCACCAAGCTTTGCAGTCCTACCCATCCAGGGAACACCAGAACCTTGAGGTCCTGTCACGGACAGACCTTAGGTGGCATTGTTTCATCCCCAGTTATCCAGAATGATAAGCCCCTGGTTTCAGTCACCCTTTCTCAGGCTGAGTCGTCCGTCAAGATACAGGCTCTAATCGACTCTGGGGCTGCAGGCCTGTTCATTGATGCTGCCATTGTATCAAAGCACTTGATTCTGCTGCAGCTGCCTGACACTCCACTTGCCATTGAGGCTCTTGACGGGAGACCTCCACAGCCTGCCCATGTGACTCATGAGACGGTTCCATTGTCCATGGCCGTAGGAGCTCTTCACCATGAGATAATCCAATTCTAAGTTATTTCCTCACCTAAGTTTCTGCTGGTTATTGGTTATCCTTGGCTACAGAGGCACAACCCCTCTTTTGATTGGCTCCGTGCTGAGGTTCGCTCCTGGTCACCACAATGCAGTGATACATGCTTCCAGAAGGTAGCCAAGGTCCTGTGCACCTCTTCACTCTCCTCCCTGCCGGAGGAGTACTGCGATTTTAGCTATGTCTTTGAAAAAGGTCACGCCAGTAGTTCCCCTCCACACTGGCCATATGATTGCACAATTGACCTTCAACCTGGTTCCATACCTCCTTGTGGCCGGGTTTACCCTTTTTTTGGTCTTGGAGGATAAGGCCATGGAGGGGTATGTTGCAGACGCACTTTCTTGAGGTTTCATTTGCGAATCCTTGTCTCCTGCTGGTGCTGGTTTCTTATTTGTGAAGAAGAAGAGTGGTGAACTGAGACCTTGTATTGATTATAGGGGTCTCAATCATTTCACGAAGCTTGATTTGAGAGGGGCATACAATCTCATGGGGATTAGGGAGGGCTGATGCATTGTCACATCAATTTTCCTCCACTTCCAAGTTGGAGTCACTTCCGGTTCCTGTGATTCCTTCTGATCGTATTCTGGCTACGGTTCACACCTGTCTCACTTCTCCTTTGGGTGACAAAATTCTTGTTGCTCAGGTCCATGCTCCTCCTGAGAATGCTTGTGACCGCTGCTTTGTCCCAGAGAGTCTCCATACTGCCGTGCTCTAGACTTACCATTCTCCCAAGGCAGCTGGCCACCCTGGGAAGAATCAACTTGTTTGGGCCATTTCCCAACAATTCTGGCGGCCTAGTCTACGTGCTGATGTAACTGCCTTCGTAGCTGCCTGTTCCATGGGTGCTCAGAGTAAGACTCCACAATACCTTCCAGTGGGCCTCCTATAACTTATACCCAATAGAGAGAGGCCCTGGACCCACCTGTTGATGGATTTCATTGTGGAGTTACCCAACTCCCAAGGCAACACTGTTATCCTTATGGTGGTTGACCGGTTCTCAAAGATGTGTCATTGTATTCCAATTAAGAAGTTGCCCACTTCTAAGAAACTGGCTTCCATTTTTGCTTGGGAGATCTTTTACTTACATGGGCTACCCAAGGTGATTGTCTCGGACAGGGGTAGTCAGTTTGTGTCCCGGTTCTGGCGAGCCTTATGTGTACGGTTGGGAATTCAGCTTGCTTTCTCCTCTGCGTATCACCCACAGTCTAATGGAGCCACAGAACGAGCCAATCAGTCCTTGGAGCAATTCCTACATTGCTATATTTCTGACCTTTATAACAACTGGTCAGACCTATTATCCTGGGCAGAGTTTGCTCACAACATTGCCTTGAATTCTGCTTCCCGATTGTCCCTGTTTATGGAGAATTATGGTTTCCAACCTTCCATGTTACCTGACTCGTTTGTTCTGCAGAGTATTCCTGTGTTAGAGGAGCATCTCCATGGTCTTCGTTCCACTTGGGCCAAGTCCAGGAGGCTTTGCGTCATGCTAATGATAGGTACAGACTCCATGCTGACCGCAGACGCCTGCCTGCACCTTCCTACCAGGTTGGGGACAGGGTCTGGCTGTCATCTCGCAACCTCCGACTTCATGTTTCCCCACTGAAGTTTGCACATCAGTTTATTGCGCCTTTCCGTATTCTTCGCAGGATTAACCCAGTGGTTTATGTATTAGACCTTCCTCTAATATGCGTATTTCAAATGTATTTCATGTCTCCTTATTAAAACCTTTGGTCTGCAACCGCTTTACCACCTCAGTGCCACGTCCTCACCCTGTACAGGTTGAGAACCATGAGGAGTGTGAAGTACAGTCCATTGTTGACTCCCGTAGGCTCCGTAGGCGCATACAGTACCTGGTGCATTGGAAAGGGTACGGTCCAGAGGAACACTCTTGGGTCTCATCCTTGGATGAACATGCCCCTGTCCGCCTCCGTGATTTCCATAAACATTTCCCCTCAAGCCAGGTGGTCCTCCGAGAGGGAAAGGGGTTGTTGAGGAGGGGGTACTGTCAGAGCTGGGCTCAGCCCTTCCTTCTCTGAGCTGGCCGCTCAGCTGTTGGCTAATTGCCAGCTTCCATCTCTCTCCACAGTTACTCAGCTGTTGATGATCCTGCTCGTCAGTCCTGCCTACTTAAGCCTTCCAGCCCAGAGGAGCTCTGCCTTCGCCTTGGTCACATCACAAGAAACTATCTCCTGCATTCCTGTTAAAGACTGGCTTTGCTGACATCCCTTCTGGCTCCAGATCCTGCTTGCTGTTCCACTACTTTGATCCCTGGCTTCTGGCTTGACTGACTATCCATTCCGGTTACTGAACTTTGGCTATGTTTTGACTATGTTTGTTCTTTTTATTTATTTTTTTATTAAACAAGTGTGATTTAACTGTACTTCTGTCTCAGTCTGTTTTCATGGTTTCTGACACCACAACAGTTTGTTAGTGCCTGCTCAATTTCTCAGAAATTGTGGCCTATTCAAGCAGGCTATTTAGCTGTGATGCAAACATGCATGGTATTTCTATCATCAATGTAAAAAAAATAATTATTTTTTAGGAAGCAAACTGCTTGGTCAATCTCTCAAAAATTGTGGCCTGTTCTAACAGTCTTTCTAGCTGTGGTGCAAAACTATACTATTTCCATTGTCAGTGTCCAAAAAGATGCTAAATCACTCCAAAACAGACTTGTTAGCTGTGGTTTCAACCGGTGTGGTATTTCCATCATAAGTGTAAAAAAAAAGACAATATAAACAGTATATTGTATGATGCTTACATTCTTATTGATTTAATTACATTATAGATTATTATACCCTCTTCTTCCCCTGAAGAAGGAAAATAGTATTTCTGAAATGCGTCAGTTTTATCTTGTGAACACCTCCATTGATCAGGCCACACACCCTAGAAGGCAGTCCGGTCCAGCAATGAGAGAAGCAGGGCATCTCAGACTGTAATAGTACACCTCTATTTAATATGTTTTTATCTAATTTTGTATCTACTTCTTTAAACCACTTAGCAACCGTGCCATAACCGAAAGACAGCTACAGCGCGTCTCAATAACTCTGGGAGTTATTGACATACTCCCAAAACCGCGCACCTGGGAATATCTGTGACCGATGGGTCCAGGGGACATGGCGAATCAGGGATCACAGTAAATGGCCAAAGACAGCGGCCATTTACAATGTGATCACTCCCATAAATGACGGAATCACTTGTAAGCAAGCCAGTGCATATCCGGCTTAGCTCTTCCCCTCTCCATACCGATCGGTACAGTGTGAGAGGAAAGGGGGGAGATTGGTTGCAACAGCACTGTGGGCTGGATATGTAGTGCCCACAGCGCTGTTCTGGGTCAATTCCTGCACTCATCTATCCATCCATGCTCAGCCATCCCATCCATGCCGTCCATACTCAGCTATCTTCATTCATGCTCTGTCATCCCCATCCATACTCAGCTATCCTCATTCATGCTCAGTCATCCCCATCCATACTCAGCCATCCAAAATGGGGTCATTTTTTGGACATTTCCATTGTCCTGGTGCTCCAGGGCCTTCAAAAGTGTAAGAGGTAGTCAAGAAATGATGTGTGTATTTTATGTCCCTAGAACGCCTGATGGTGCTCCCTTCATGGTGGGCCTCTGTATGTGGCCACGCTGTGTAAAAGTCTCACACATTTGGAGGAGCAGTAGGAGGAGCAGTAGAATGTGTTTTGGGTAGACATGTGCAGGATGAAAAAAATTGTTTTGTTTCGGTTCATTATTTAACTATTTAAATATTATTTAACTATTATAATTATTTTACTTATTTCAATCTACAGCTCCTCCCTGGGTCAGCTGATAGCATCCCATGGCTTCCAATACCACCTCTACGCTGACGACACCCAAATCTATTTCTCTACCCCTCAGCCCACTCCCTCTGTCTCCTTACGTACCACTAATTTACTATCAGATATATCAGTCTGGATGTCACACCACTTCTTCAAACTCAATCTATCCAAAACCAAATTTATATTTTTTCCTCCCCCATATGCCCCTTCCCCTGATCTCTCGGTCAAAATCGATGGCACAACTATAAGCCCATCCCCACATGCCAAGGTTCTAGGTGTCGTCCTGGACTCTGAACTTTCCTTCAAGCACCACGTCCAATCACTGTCCAAATCCTGCCACCTCAACCTCTGCAACGTCTCCAAAATACGCCCCTTTCTAACCAGTGACACAACAAAGCTCTTAATTCACTCACTCGTCATCTCTCGCCTCGACTACTGCAACTCCCTTCTCATTGGCTTACCTCTACATAGTCTATCACCTCTTCAATCCATCATGAAAGCTGCTTCTAGACTCATCCACCTTACCAATCGATCTGTCTCTGCTACCCCTCTCTGTCAATCCCTCCACTGGCGTCCGGTCAGCCAAAGAATTAAATTCAAAATACTAACAACTACGTACAAAGTCATCCACAATTTAGCCCCCAGCTACATCACTAGCCTATTCTCTAAATACCAACCTACTCATTCTCTTTGTTCCTCTCAAGACCTTCTGCTCTGTAGCTCCCTCATCACCCCCTCCCATGCTCGCCTCCAGGACTTTTCCAAAGCCTCTCCAATCCCATGGAATGCTTTACCCCAATCTGTCCACTTATCTCCTACTCTATTAGCTTTTAGACGATCCCTGAAAACCCTTCTCTTCAGAGAAGCCTACCCTACCCACACCAAACAACTGTTTCTTAATTTTCTCCATCAGAGCACTCCCCACAGTTACCTTTTGTTTCCACTTGACCTTCCCTTCTAGATTATAAGCTCTAATGAGCAGGGCCCTCTGATTCCTCCTGTATTGATTTGTATTGTAAGTGTACTGTTTGCCCTCATGTTGTAAAGTTCTGCGTAAACTGTTGGCGCTATATAAATCCTGTTTAATAATAATAATAACTAAATTCATTTAGTTAAATTCATTACATTCATTTTCGGGATTCGTTTAGTTTCATATTCGAATTTGAAAAATCTAACGCGTTCGAAAAAAAAACCTACTGAATTTGAAAAAAACTATCAAATTCAAAATAATTCTACTGCATTCGAAAAAATTTGACCGAATTTGAAAAAGTAAACTATATATAACCATTTTCCGATATTCTAAATTCGTATAGAATAAAATTTAATTTGAATAGAAAAGATTAGAATAGAATCAAAAATACTAGAAAAGACTAGCATAGAAAAACAATAGCACAGAACAGAAAAAAATATTATATATATAGATCTATATATCTATATATAGATATATAGATATATAGCTATATCTATATAGATCTATATCTATATATATAGATAGATCTATATATATAGATATAGATCTATATATATATACAATATATACAACAGTTCAATATAGATAAGAGATTCGACATGATGCTGACAATAACATTCTGTGTCCATCAAACCTGTGGTCGAATGTGCCTAACCTTAACTCTATTAGTCCAAGATTATTCTACATAGAGAGAAAAGATTCGACGTAGGGGAGAAAAGATTCGATGTAGGGGAGAAAAGATTCGACGTAGGGGAGAAAAGATGAATAAAAATAATGATGATGATGAATGTTATTGGCTGATTGTAACCAAAGAGGAGGAGCAGTAAAATAGCTAGAACTAAGTACACACGTACTTTGGCTTATGGTGTCTGTTGAAAGTTCTAAGAAGATTCGACAGAGCAGGTAAACTATATGGCGTCGTACAGTTTAGCTGCTCCGTCGAATCTTCTTTGAACATTCGACAGACACCATAAGCCTTCAATGACAGATTCGACCTTAATTTGGATTTACGGACGAATGCAATTTTTAACGAAAAACGAAATACATAAAAACGAATTTCAGGAGTAACTAAATACATTTATTTTTCGGACGAAAACGAAATTCTGAAACGAAATATTTCAGTGTGCACATGTAGAAAAAATATAATATATTCTATTCTATAAAACCATCTCATATAGAATGAATTAGAATAGAATAGAAAATAATAGAAAAGACTAGACTAGAAAAACAATAGAACAGAATAGAATAAAATACAATATATATTATATTTTATTCTATTCTGTTCTATTGTTTTTCTATTTTCTATTTTATTCTTTTCTATTTTTTTCTACTCTAATTCGAATTCATTCTATACAAAATTAGAATTTCCGAAATTTCTAAAATTTGAATAGGAAAGATTACGATAGAATAGAAAATAATAGAAAGAATAGCATAGAAAAACAATAGAATGGAATAGAAAAAATATAATATATATTATCTAATTCAAATTCATTCTAAACAAAATTCAAATTTTGGAAAATGGTTATATATAGTTTACTTTTTCGAATTCGGTCAAATTTTTTCAAATGCTGTAGAATTTTTTCGAATTTGATCGTTTTTTGTAATCCGGTAGATTTTTTTCGAATTTGATCAAATTTTTCAAATTTGATCGACCTTTTTCGAATTCAGTAAAATTTTTTTGAATTCAAAACTAATCTATTCTAATCTTTTCTATTCAAATTCAATTTTATTCTATAAGAAATCTGAGTTTCATATGGAATGAATTTAAATTCGAATAGAAAAGATTAGAATAGAATAGAAAAGAAGAGAAAAGAAAAACAATAGAACAGAATAGAATAAAATATATATTATATTTTATTCTATTCTGTTCTATTGTTTTTCTATTCTTTTCTATTTTAATTTCCATTGTTTTGAATTATATTCCAATCTATTCTCAAATTCGAATTTATACTATTCGGAATTCGAATTTCAGAAGACTGTCATGGTCTATTTTTTTACATTCTATTAAATTCTATTCTATACTATTCTTTTATTTTTATTCTATTGCTTTATTGTTTTATATTCTATTTTATTGTATTTTTTGGAAAATCGATTTCTATTTCTTTGAATTTGTTTTCAAATTCGATTCAAATTTTTTTTCAAATTCAATTCAATTCAAATTTTGTTGGCTTTTTTCGATTTGAATCGTTATTTTGGATTTGCTTAAATTTGTTACTTTTATAATTCGAAAATTCGGCTGTATATGAATTTCCGAATAATGAAAAATTAGTCCGAATTTCGATTTGGAACTAAATGAAATGCACATGTCTAGTTTTGGGGTGTCATTTGTGGTATGCATATGTTGTGTGTGAGAAATAACCTGTTAATTTTGTTAAAAAGAGAAAAAAATCTTAATTTTTGCAAAGAATTGTGGGAAAAAATGACAACTTCAAAAAACTCGCCATGCCTCTTACAAAATACCTTGGAATGTCTACTTTGGGAGGTATGTATACTTTCCCGGCTTGTTAGTGTCTCAAGAAATGAGATAGGCCATCAGTACATCAGGTGTGAATCCATTTTCAGTGATTGGCTCCATAGCTTGTGGACTCTATAACTTTCACAACGACCAAATAATATGCACTTATTTAGGTTATTTTTACCAATGATATGTAGCAGTATAAATTCTGGCAAAAATTTATGAAGAAAAGTAACTAATTTGCTAAATTTTATAACAGAAACAAAGAAAAATGAATTTTGTTTACAGAATTTTCAGTCTTTTTTCATTTATAGCACAAAAAAATAAAAAACCCAGCGGTGACTATATACCACCAAAAGAAAGCTCTATTTGTGTGAAAATTGTGTGAATGTATCCATTATGTTTATGCCATTGTGCATGTATATATATATGGAAATACTTTTATACTATTGTTACAAATAAAAAAAATGATTACTATATACTCTACCTCCACAATTGCCTCATTTAAAGTCCCACACTCCCTTTTTATGTACTTGAACCCAGGATGGAGGCACAAATATTGTGCCTCATTTAAAGTCCCACACTCCCCCCCTTTTTTGAAATCTGAAAATTGGTCTGGTTAGGAAGGGGGTTTAAGTGCCCAGTGGGTAAGTGGTTATACTGACCTTCGGTCGTTTTTATATTTGTTTGTAATAAAGATTGGCATTTTTAATTTATATGTTTATAACTTTTCATGCAAGTCCCATTTTGATTGTATATATGTATTTTATAAATTAAAACACAGAGACACTTTATTATTGATAAAATTGTAATTTATTTGCAAATATTTTGAGCATTTTATTATTTCATGAAGTTACTGTATATATTATTTAGTAGTTCTTTTGATTTTGGAATTAGTATCTGAATTTTCTTTATAGGACGCCAAACTGTTTATTGAATGTTTTTAACGCTGTGGTTGGTGATCACACAGGGGTGTTTCACAGCTTCAAACATGATATTGTAGAGGATATGGTGGTTTTTGGTAGTGCAGGGGTATTTATTCACATGTGAAATGGTATTGCCATGTTCTCGAATGAAAACTCTGACTAGACCTGAGTAGAGATATCTAGGTCATATATGAAGATAATACATGGCTTTTTTGATAGAAAAGTGATGGTAGAATAAGACCAAGTGGTCCATAAAGTCTGCCCAGGCAAGACTGAGAAGTGATGCATAAAAGGTGTTACCTAGTTATGCTACCAAAAGTGTGTGCTGTAAATTGCCTCTAATATTGCTCCTGTTTCTTCTTGCTGGAGGCTGACATTTTGTTGAAGCTCAGAGCCCCTGAACAGCAGTGAATCCTAAAGCAGAACTAAACCCATTGATTTAAAAAAAAACAGTTACGTTCCTAGGATGCCAGGTTGGCTAACTTGCTTGTGTCCTCAACCAAACTGTGAAACCATCAAATGGCTGGTGCCATAACTGGTTACATGTGTAGCACCTTGGCTGTTGTAGATCAAAAAAAAGCAGCTTCTTGGATTGGAAAGGATAGGAGGGGTTAATTCCACTTTAAGCCTGTCAGCACATCAGCCTCTACAAACTCAGTGCCTAAAAATATAAAGCAACTGAGCATGTGAGGAGCTGGGTGAGATGGTGTATTACTGAATTCTAAACAGTATAGGCATTTATTTTTAATGTTTTACAAGGGGCCAGCCTGAAGTGATCTAGCAAGACTTTATTTTCTGACTGACGTTTCACTTTAAGCATATTTTGTTTACTAGGTAACTTCAAAGTGCTTTACTTATCCAGCACTATATGTTGGACTAATGCCATGCATGAATCAATAACTCTATTGACACAAAACAAAAATTGTCTTCAAAACATGGAAACAGTTAAAGTCTGTACTGTATAGAACTAGGCAAGTCACAACATGGTTAGGTACACTGAAGGGGGTATTCTTAATTCTTAAAGCTTGACTCTTTGAAAGGCTCCAGGGTTTTAGATGGTGGCACATCTTCTTTTGTCAGCCATAAACAAATCCCTCTTTTCTTCTTTACAGTTCTGTAATATCTGCATGTGGGATGCTGTCTTATGTCTTACCAAAAAGGTAGAAAAATTGCTTTTGTTGGAGTAGATTTTCCTTCACTCGAACTTGTCCACTACCTGAGGCCCTATTTTCTTAACTTCAGGACTAAGCTTTACCAATTGCTATTCCCTCTGTCCAATGTGAGTGACCTTATTGAACACTGAGCAACTCCCATTGGCCAAAGGGTTGGCAGTTAGAAGTTGAAGTAACCACAGACTCTCTTTTCCTCACTTTAAGTAATAAATAAGGTCTGACATACAATATTTTTTATATGATACTAAACAAAAGAAATTGATTGAAAACAAACTAGCTTCATAAAGGTGATGTACTAGTCCCTGCCACAGCATTACGCATAATCAAATTCCCATATTTAACAGCAGTTGGCTGGGAATTCCCAAAGACAGAGAGGTGGACAGAGCCAAACAAGTTGGCAAGTGACTGGTTAACTGTGTTTGCATTCAATGGCCTGAAATGGCCTGCTGTTTGTAAGCCTTTCCAGCATCACTGTCAAATACAGTTCCTGCTTTATAAGCAGCAGGAAAAACGGGGTAAGGTGCAGCTCTTGTAATGGGTTTCATAAGAGGGGGGAACTCAGTTTAAAAGTTTTCAAGGAGCACATTGAGTGAAATATATGTCTCAGTATTGTTTACAGTGTATAAATGCTACACTTCTGATTTCATAGATAATTCCTTTTTTTCAGCAGTCTGGAATATTTCTATATTTATTTGTCAGTTAGACTGAGTGATGTTTTTGTTAGGGAAAAATGCTTCTTCATTTTGTGTGTGTATTCAGTGTTTCACTCCAGGGAAAGAATATCAAAAATAAGCCCATAAATAAGAAATCAGAAGACTTTCGTGTCTAGTTGTATTACATAGATTTGATGTATGCTTCTGTGGCATTATTAGTCACTCTGCTTAAATCAATGCTGTAATCTTTCTTCTTGATTGATTGCTTTTGTTAACTTGCAGCATACATGCCTTAATGAACACAGCAATTATCCATTTAATATAAGCAAAATGCTATGTAACTATGATCTGCAGGCATGCATAGGCAATGCACTCCAATTCTTTATTTTTTCCTTGTATGTATTTGTTATGTGCATCACCATCAAATGGTAGAAAGGTAAAAGAAAAATGCATATCTGTTAAAGACATAAGTATATGGGTGTTAAAATTAAGTTTTGATGTTAATGTTCTAAATATAGTTATAAAACATAGAATATACTGCATATCAACTGATAATCTTTACACTGAGAAAAAAAATGATTAAGACTGTATGTGTTTACTGAGCAGAAGTAAGGGGGACGGGGAATGTTTTACAGCTAAAAATTTGTTGGAGCTCAGCAGCCTGAGGGCTGTTTAAGTGGAGAGTCAATTGTAGGGGGTCAATAGTTGGTAGAGGAGTGGGGAAGTTGTTACTAGTCCTTTGTCTCAGAACTTTTGCTGAAATAGGCAGGTGTATTCAGATGCTTATAAGTGTGGAGTTTGGGTCAATAGACATAATTCTGAGGAAGCAGTCATTGGTAATGTAAGCTCTGCCTGAACACTGCATTATAACATTTTATGAAAGATATCTGTAATTAGGGATGATCTTTTTGTTCAGGTTGACCATGAGTTCAACCTGAACCCAAGCAATGGTTAAAATAAATGCCAGAGCTGGCTAGTTTGCCTGACCAACCATAGTTCCAGCTGCTGCACCCAGAAGTCATAAACTAGGTGGCATTACTGGCATAATACTGAAGATACTACATAGTACTACAGCCACCCCATGACATTACTATGGCAACTAAATGACATACTTTGGCTGCCTGCTGGCTTATTTCAAATTACCCGCTGGCTTATTTCAGGAGTGACACCATTGACCAAATATGTTCATGATCATGTTTGGTCAATGGCATCAGCCAGAATCCCTGGCTGGTTTGTTGGCATTCAGTAGCTGGCTAGGAAGCTGCAGTTTACCTACAGGAGTGTGACTAGAAAGGATCATCATGGTGCTGGTCTTTATGTCAGTGGGTCATCATTCACGGTGACTGACATTTGATCTATATCTATGAATATGATTTGATCCACATCTGATTTACATCTATTGATTTTTAACTAAAGGACCTTCTTGTGAAATGTGGGACCCCTTATTCTAAATATGGATGAGTTTAGGGTTCAGTCCAAACAGAAGTTCGGGTCAAACCCTGGCAGTTCGGGTGTTCAAAAGGATGCCTGTACATTTACCCATTCTGAGGAAGGTGACCTTTTTGTGTTCCTTAACGGAATTTGCATCCTTTTTTCCCACAAATAGAGCTTTCTTTTCATGGAATTTGATTGCCTCTGCGATTTTTATTTTTTGCCATATAAACGGAAAAAGACCAAAAATTTTGAAAAAAAATTATATTCTCTACTTTTTATTATAAAAAATGCAATAAACTCAATTTTAGTCATATATTTAGGCCAAAATGTATTCAGCCACATGTCTTTGGTAAAAAAAATGTCAATAAGCGTATATTTATTGGTTTGCGCCAAATTGATAGCGTCTGCAAACTAGGGTACATTTTCTGGAATTTACGCAGCTTTTAGTTTATGACTACCTATCTAATTTCTTGAGTTGCTAAAATGGCAGGGAAGTACCCCCCCAAATGATAACCATTTTGGAAAGTAGACACCCCAAGGAAATTGCTGAGAGGCATGTTGAGCCCATTGAATATTTTATTTTTTTGTCACAAGTGATTGCAAAATGAAATAAAAAAATTACACAAAGTTGTCACTAAATGATATATTGCTCACACATGGCATGATTATATGTGGAATTACACCCCAAAATACATTCTGCTGCTTCTCCCGAGTATGGGGATACCTCATCTGTGAGACTTTTTGGGAGCCTAGCCGCGTACAGGACCCCGAAAACCCTCTTCAGGATTTCTAAGGGTGTACATTTTTTATTTCACTCCTCGCTACCTATCACAGTTATGAAGGCCATAAAATGCCAAGATAGCACAAACCCCCCTAAATGACCCCATTTTGGAAAGTAGACACCCCAAGCTATTTGCTGATAGGCATGTTGAGTCCATAGAATATTTTATATTTTGCCACAAGTTGCGGGAAAATTATTTTTGTTTTTTGCACAAAGTTGTCTCTTAATGATCTATTGCTCAAGCATACCATGGGCATATGTGAAATTACACCCCACAATACATTCTGCTGCTTCTCCTGAGTACGGGGATACCACATGTGTGAAAACCAATCACTGCCTTCAGGATTTCTAAGGGCGTAAAATGGTGATTTCACTTCCTCACTACCTATCAGTTTCAGAGGCCATGAAATGACAAGATAGCACAAAACCCATTTTGAAAAGAAGAAACTTCAAGCTATTTGCTTTGAGACATGTTGAGTCCATGTAATATTTAAAATTTTGCCACAAGTTTCAGGAACATTACATTTTTTTTTTTTTTTTTTACACAATGTTGTCACTAAATGATATATTGTTCAAACATGGCATGGTTATATGTGGAATTACACCCCAAAATACATTCTGCTGCTTCTCCTGAGTATGGGGATACCACATGTGTGGGACTTTTTGGCAGTCTAACCGCGTACAGGACCCCGAAAATCAGTCACCGCCTTCAGCCTTTTTAAGGGTGTACATTTTTTATTTCACTCCTCACTAGCTACCACAGTTTTGGAGGCCATGAAATGCCCAGATAGCACAACCCCCCCCCCCAAATGAACCCATTTTGGAAAGTAGACACCCCAAGCTATTGTTCACAGTTCACCAGAAGGATGAGCGGCAATAGTACTGGCTTTCTGCTCCATACGAGGGACCTGCGGTTCTAGCACCTCAACGACAGCAGAAGAGCAGGGTCTGGTACACTTGACCTTGGCAGGGACCACAACTCTGTCATCAGAGTTATCTGTCAGGGTGCCACTGCTGTCTACAGGTTCATATTCTGAACCTGAATCTGACAGATGAGTGACTTCCTCTTTACTACCTGTCATGCACAGAAACCTGTAGGCCTCTTCACTAGTGTACCTTCGATTTGACATTTTGGTCTCTAAATTTACTGGTACACTAGTGAGACACAGAAGAAAAAAAGCACCTGACTGTCAGCGACTGATTCAAACTCTACCAAAAAACTATTAGCGTTTGCAGGGATCAAGCCTGACTCTGTGAACGCTGCAGTTATGTGTGTTGTGTTTTGCAAGTGACAGTGATCGATTGAGAATGCACTTGGGTGGGCTGGGCGAAGGGGCTAAATGCAGATGCTAGCAGGTATCTGGGCTGATCCCACTAACACTGTGTTTTTGGGAACCCTAAACTGCTGGGAACGCTAATATAGTTCTGATCAGATCCGATATCAATCTAATATTCAGTAGATCCATAGTCAGACACTATACTACTAAGGGAGGCGTATGGTGCGTGCGTGGGTGTTAGCTCTACTGGCACTAATCTGACACTGCCTGGGGCAATGCAGACCCTATCTGACGCTAAAACCTAACTTTGATCACCTGCTGGGTGATCAGGGGGTTAAACATTTATTGGGTAAAATACGGTGGGTGCCCTGACGCTATAAAAAATACTAAAAACTAGCTAAACTGCGTCACCTGATATTCTGTTTTTCAGTGCATTCTTTTTTGGTTCACTTCTGATTTTCAGTGCATGATTGTCAGGTCATTTCTGATTTTCAGGTCCTGCTTGTCAGGTCCTTTTTGATTTTCAGTGCGTTCTGTCAGTTCTCGTCAGAGAGATTGTGCTACTATTGTTGGGCTTGGAGATATTGTTTTGACCCAAGTCCAGTCCAGGAACAGGGGGGGAGTTCTTGGACCAAGAATTAGTTGCTTAATCGTGACCAATTCTGTCATATGCCTTTGTTGCGGGAGCTCCAGGAGAATAATCCTGATGATTTCAGGAATTATCTCCAGATGACGGACCCCTGCTTTCACCGTCTATTAGCTTTGCTGTCCCCCTATATTACTAAGCAGGACACATGTATGCGGCAAGCCATCACTCCCGAGCAAAGGCTCATTGCCACCTTGGTACTTGGTGACGAGGAGAAGTCTCCAGGATCTGAAGTTCACGACTGGGATCTCCCCCCAGGCTCTGGGAATCATCATTCCAGAGACCTGTTCTGCCATCATCCAAGTCCTGCAGAAGAACTATATTCGGGTAAGTTTTAGCCTTTAACATCACATTCTATGTATTTAATGTTTGCTAATGTATCATATTAATGTTTTCCTTCCATAATTACCATTACTGTAATATGCTGTGAATATGCTCTATGTCCTCATGCATGCTGTAAGCTTTTAATGCTCCTTTTTTGTCCTTCATGCATATTTGCCTTCACTAACCACCCCAGCATGCTATCCTGGGCCCATACACACCTAGCCTAAGAACTTAACAATGTATTTTATCAGCTACATTTTAGTGCTTACCCTAAACACCCCCTAAAATGTGTACACATGTTATTGTTGTCCTTAAATTCAGGCAGAGTGCAAGAGGCTATTTTGTTGGGGCCCAAACTCATTTGGAACCCTCCCCCCCCCAATCACTAAGTCAACCGATACCAATACTCTATCTGCTGACTTTGCCAAGCCCATACACACTATACCTCTTTTGTGGTCATATTTATGGATGAATTCACCAATGCATGTAGTGCAAGGGTCTGCCTGAATACTTTCAAATGGTACTGTTGAAAGTTTTGGTCTCCTATTATCGTGATAGGTAATAAAAGAATGTAAAAATGTGCTTCAATTTGGACAGTGTGTATCCATATTTTTGGATTATGACACTTCTTACCTGTCCAGTGGGCTGCCAATAGTGTAAGTAAGGAGGGGCTGACCAAAGTAACACACATTATTTATGCATTCAGCTCTCAATGAAGTGGAGAAGGTTACCTGTCCAAAACATTTACCCCCCACCATAAAATTTTTCCAATGGGCCACCAGAGGGGTGAGGAATCTGATAAGTTGACCTTATACTTTTGTCTTTAAATACTCTTTTTCAATAAATGTTATACCTATGTTGGCCAAGAATGTTTGTGTCTAATCTGCTTGCAATGTTATGTGCAAAATTACTAATTATTTTTTTCTTGTTTGACTCCACAGTTTCCTTCAAACCTACAGGAATGGCAGACTGTGGCTTACTAGTTTTACCACCTGTGAGATTTTCCCAATTGTGGTGGTGTTATTGATGGGAAGCATGTGCGGATTGTCCCACCACCCAACTCTGGCTCTTATTACTATAACTACAAGGGCTTTTGTAGTATTGTCATGTTGGTGGTGGTGTCGGCCAATTACCAGTTTATATACCTGGATGTTGGGAAGAACAGAAACTCTGACGGAGGAGTGATAGCCTAGACAGAGTTCTACCGGCGGCTACAAAATGGCACCTTGCAGTTGCCACCTCCTCAGGAGAATGTGGAGGGCCTGAACTTTGTTTTTGTAGCGGATGAGGCCTTTGCTTTGGGGGAACATCTCATGAGGCTGTTCCCCATGAGGAACATGACCCCAGAGCAGAGGGTTTTCAATTACCAGCTGTCTTGGGCTAGAAGAGGGTTGGAGAATGTATTTGGCATAATGGCAAGCTGGTTCCATCTCTTCCTAATGGCCATGAACCTGGCTGAATATAAAATGAACAGTGTGGTATTGTGCTGCTGCATTCTACACAACTATTTAAGGAATAATGCAGCCAGCTATCTGGCCTCAGTTGCGACTGAGGCCAACTTTGCAGCAGAAACAGCAATGATGGCTCTAGAAAGTGGCCGTGCTGGCTTACCCACCCAAAGTGCCCACGAAGTCAGACAAAAATATGTGGATTACTTTGTGGGTAGAGGGGCAATTGCTTTACAGCAAAATGTGGCAAATGTCCAATAAAACTTTTTTGAAAACTAAACTCATATTTCATTTGCATTACTGTTTGTGTTTATCTGTCTCCTAGGTTCTCAAATTGCCTTTTAATTTTGGCAATTTTCTTCAATAGTGCAAATGTAACTTATTTGATACATGAGGTGACAATCTCTTCTTCAGCTAACTATTATGTTGTGCTGTGGGTCTGCTACACACACACAATGTTATTTTTGTTAATGTATGTAATGCATTAATGCTAAAAATATTCATCCTTTTCAACCCCTTGAATTAATTGCTTGGAGTTCCTAAATTGGCGTTATTTTGGCACATTTTACAGCAAATTGTCACTGTAACTACACCAACTTAACAAATACACTGGTATTGAGTATTGAAATAAGAAGCCACACATTGTTCAGTATAGAACATTTTACTCCAAGCACATTCACATGTGCCTTATAAATGGTTTTTGAACAAACCAACATCTTGGTGTAAAACATGTATGTTTGACATTCATTTGCCTTTTTGGGGGGCTAAACAGGCATGTTTAAAAACATAACATACACATCCCAACTGAGGAACTTACAAAGTTCGACTTTTTGAAGTGAAGGCCATATGAGACATTAGTATGTCAAAACTGTGTTGATCTTGCCTTCATCAGATGGGGTGATTTCACCCCTCTAAAATCCAAATTTTGAAGATGCACACAAATTGGGTCTCAAAATTTGGATTTCCCTCATGATCCCATGCCTAAAATGTGTGTCTTTTCCCTACATCTATTTTGATACAGCCCCAAAACACACAGTGTGTCAACATGTGCTACCTCCCATCATGTGATATCAATATATGCATTTTGTAGGTGCAACACCTTCCTCCAAACTAAAGTAGGTGAGAGGAAGGGGTTGCACCCCTGAAACATGTCCATTGATTCTCCATGATGGGAGCTAGCACATGTTGACACACTGGGACTTATTTCAGAAAGGCGAATCCACTTTGCCCTACAAGTGCACTTGCATTGCACTTGTAGGGCAAGGTGGTTTTGCCTTTTTGAAATAAGGTGTGTCAACATGTGCTAGCTCCCATCATGGGGGATCAATGGACATGTTTCGGGGGTGCAACCCCTTCCTCTCACCTACTTTAGTTTGGAGGAAGGGGTTGCACCCACAAAACGCGTACATTGATATCCGATGATGGGAGATAGCACATGTTGACACACTGTGTGCATCTTCAAAATTTGGCTTTGCAATTCATTTAAAACTGTAAAAACACGTACAACATAATGACAACTATAAAATGTTATTTTTGTTTAGATTTTCCCTAACGCTCAGTCTTTTTTGAACTTCATGGATGTTTTGTTTTATTTGTTCCAAATCATGATTATAAACCATGATCTCACTGATCAGGATTTGTGCAATTGCACTGCTGACGTGAGTTTTTTCTTCCACAACATCCACATCACCTAAAATAAAAAAAACATTTATTAAAAATATGCAGGCATCCATCTATTACTTGAAGCTGTGGTCTCAGACACTGACCTGTGGTTGACACCATTTCTACAACTTCACCCAGCACTTCCTGAACATCAGCATCAACATCTTCAGGGTGCGTGGTGAGTTGCCTTTCTTCATTAGGTTTGGAGTTACTGGTGTCTTCAGATGTCCCTCTTCTTTTCTCCCCTATGCGAATACAAAAATGTATACTTAGCAGACAGATATGTTAGGCTAGAAATAGTAATATGAAACATTGCTTGGAAGTGTCTTCCAATTGTCTGTTTTGGCAGAGTTCCAATCTGAATACATGTTTTTTTCCCCTTTCAAAAGCTGGAATACTTACCTCTTTTGTGCAAGTTTCACACATGGAGAAACCCCTAGTATCCACTGGAGCACCTGCGTGGGACACCATAACAAAGGTGTTATGGTGTCCCACACTAGTGCTCCCGCATCCAGATACGTAAACAGCTGCTGAGTGTCCTCTCCTGACATAAAGTTGACATTTCATTATAGTTTCAAACACATCTAGACAACAACCTAATGAACATATTTTAAATAGGCTTGAACAAATGTAGTTAACCTGCATCTCCCCAAAACGACGTATTGGTGGTCGAGCAAATGATGTTTAATGTCCCACGAACGATGTGTGTTCAAGAACATAAAACTTGGCATTTTAAACTAGCAATAGCAATAATAGTAGTAGCAATAATAATAGGAACACATTACAAATACTTACTTTTTGCAGCACTTTCCTGATCTTTCTATACTGATCTTGCTCCCTCAATTTCAGGTCTGGCCAGCATTTCCTCAATTGATCCTTGGATCGTCATACCCCAAAATTCATGTGCAGATTTCTGACAACTTTAGCCATGATCTTGGCCTTTCTGACATTTGGGTTTCTGTACGGTCCATGATTCCCATCATAGTCTGTCCTCTTTAAGATCTCCACCATCTCCACCATCTTTTCAAAGGACATATTTGAGGCCTTATATCTCCTCCTGGATCGGGAACTGCCTTGCTATGGGCTTTCCTCATTGCTGCTATTAGCATGCACCTGCTGTCTCTCTGCCATTTGCTCTCCCACTGCCCCGAAAGAGAAGAGGTGTGGAATACACTAGAAAGAAGGACAGGGGTGGAGTTTGACGCATGCACAGTGTATATAAAGCCATAACGAGCGGTTTACTGTAAGGGCCGTAGTAACGATCTGTGAGTGGAGGACAGAAGATAGTTTTCGCGCAAAGGAATGTTGAAACGAAGGTACAATTGTAAATTGGGGCATCAGTGGTTAGTGGCCTATACTGCTTATAGAATGAGGCGTATATTGGGACAAGTTTATGAGAGTTTAGCCTGACATTAGGGTTTGTGTTGTGTTGTGTCTTGCAGATAAAATGGTGGATAAATTTACTGCTCCAGATTTCCTCCCTGACTTTATCGAACAATACCAAAGCTAAGAGGAGGCTGTGCCAAGCAGCCTGACTGAATGCCAGGTTACTCCCCTCCACCCTCCAACAAAAAGGGCCAGGAAGTCCAGAAACCTGGATGATGCCACGGCTGCATTTCTCCAGCATGCAACAACTGCAATTAGCATGGTCCCTGATTCCCAGGAGGCTTTTGGCTGCATGACGGGCAATAAATTAAAAGAAATGGAGGAGGACCAGCGCTGTATGTGTGAGGAAATCAACCTTCGGGCCATGAACAAGGGGAAGAGGGGCCTAATCACCCCTAAAATGCACCTCTGTGAATTTGACCATCCTCCTCCACCACCTCCACCAACACAACAGCCACCCCACCCACCACAGAAGCATGGTAGACCATGGCCAATGCAGCAACACCCCCAACAAGGCCACTGGGCTGGGGATTACCAACACTATCATTTATAATTTTTATTTGGTTTAATTTTTTTTTTGGTGCAGAGAATGCATTTTTTATTTAATTTCTTTAATTTGTGTTGAAGGAAGTGTTGAGAGTGATGGCCTGGGTTGGGTGTGGTCTGGCAAAAAAATGCAGGCTGTTGTAAGACCACAGCCTCGGGACATATATGTCATCTGCTGCTGCTCCCAATCTCTCGGAGTCCAGGACCGTATTGTGCTCCCTATTAAATCGACTCCTCAGGTTATCAATTTTTACATTCAAATAATTGATGTCTGCCCTGGGGTACAAATGCTTCACATATTCCAAATGTTTCTCCATCGTTGCCTTCCTCTTGATTTTTATATGACCTTGTGCACCCTATTGAATAAAACATTTTTGGTTTGCAAAATACTTGGCTATGTGTTTTACTTCAAAAAGGACAGTTTGTTTGTGAGTAGGTAGGTACATTTCAAAAATACAATGTCATATTAACAAGGGACATCAACATAGTTGTATCTTTGAGCTTTAAAAATACGAGATAATAATGGGGTTGTGGTAACTTGAAAAAAAATATTCTGGAGATCACTAAAAAAAAAAAATGAAATACGTTTGTCAGAATTCTCTGAATATCACCAGCAAAGCAGCTTTATTATTATACCATTATAAAGAAGAAGAGAATGCGCTGCATTGAGAGATTTCATAATTTGCCGCGTCATAAATGTGATATCTCCATTACGAATTCTTGTTTTACAAGACTGAGCGCTTCCGGCTCGTCCTTACTTCTGAGCATGCGTGTTTGTCTTTTGGACTTTTGTCCAAAGGACTTGTGTAAACACGATCGGAAAATCCGACAACACACATTTGTTGGCGGAAAATTTGAAGACATGCTATCCAACATTTGTCCATGGAAAGTCTGACAACAATTGTCCGATGGAGAATACACACGGTTGGATTTTCTGCCAACAGCCTGACACAAATCCAATTGTGTGTACGGGCCTTTACTCTCTTTTGCCAACAGCTTGCTAATGTCCATCCAATTGCTGATAATGATATAGATATAGTGATTTTCGCTATAAAATTTGTAAAATGATTGATGAAACAAGATAGTTGTGATAATGAATTACAAAGAAAAGTTCAATAGGTCCATTATAAAAGACAACCTCAATTTGTCAGTTTCATGCCATAACAAGATACAGGCATAGCTGTGATTTGTACACAATATCCAAGGTAACTGAATACATTTAATTTATTTATGACCTTATCACCCTGTTTTCAGCAGTTACTCATTTTGAAAAGGCCAGCAGTTGCAAGTTTAGAGACTGACAATTCAGAACTACAGGGATGAATGACTTATATTGTGCATAAATCACATTGAAGTGTACCAGAACTAATAATGCAAATTTATTATACAGTGCATTGCTCATGATATGTTACAGTCACAGAATACTGTAGGAATTGTAAACATGGTGCTAGCATTAAGATCATTTATAGCACATCTCTTACTGCTGTCCAGATTGGCAATGAAGGTACGCTACTGTTCTGAAACTGTTTTATTGTGTTAATCTTACAGTTAGGTTACTTTAATAGACAAATGTACATTAGTAGACAAATGGGCTATTTTTATGAAACCAGGCTCAATTATCACATCAGCTCATTTAATTATGAAGTAATGACAAGAAGAAGAAAAAAAAAAGAGCATGCGGATCTTGTGCAATACAAATCTTATATTTATCAATTGAAAAAATAAAAACCTTTTTAATTTGAGGCAGCACACATCTGGTCAGAGGTGATCAGTCCAGCAGTAGCCCACATGCTATGGCCAATATAAGGTGTGTCAGGGTGGAAGTCCAATGAGCAATGTGTTTCTAGGGAAATCCTCCTTGTCAAGCCTGACCAGTCTATATATAGCGCTCTGGCAGCAGGAAGAGCGGCTCTAACACACCACAGAAAAGACATCAGAAATCAAAACAAAATCAGTAATCACATTGTCAACTCATTAACCATTTGACGACCGCCTCACGACGATGTACATCAGCAGAATGGCACGGGCAGGCAAAATCACATACCTGGTACGTGATTGCCTTCCCGCGGGCGGGGGGTCCGATCGGACCCCCCCGGTGCCTGAGACGGTCGCCGTTGGTCTGGCAGCGATCAGAGATGAGGGGGAGGCCATCCGATCATGGTCCCCCCCTCGTGATTGCTCCCATTTGCTCTCAGCCAATGAGATTCTTCCCCTGCCTCTGTGTAGTATACAGAGGCAGAGGATGTGATGTCATCTCTCCTCGGCTCGGCAGTTTCCGTTCCGGCGCCGAGGAGAGAAGACATCAATGTAAGTGCACAAACACAACACATCCCAGTAGAACATGCCAGGCACACATTACACCCTCCTTTAGCCCCCGATCCCCCCCGATCACCCCCCGATCACCCCTCCCCCCCTGTCACACTGACACCAAGCAGTTTTTTTTTTCTGATTACTGCATGGTGTCAGTTTGTGACAGTTACTGTGTTAGGGCAGTTATTGTTAGCCCTCTGTAGGTCTAGGATACCCCCCTAACCCCCCCTAATAAAGTTTTAACCCCTTGATCACCCCCTGTCGCCAGTGTCACTAAGCGATCATTTTTCTGATCGCTGTATTAGTGTCGCTGGTGACGCTAGTTAGGGAGGTAAATATTTAAGTTCGCCGTCAGCGTTTTATAGCGACAGGGACCCCCATATACTATCTAATAAATGTTTTAACCCCTTGATTGCCCCCTAGTTAACCCTTTCACCACTGATCACCGTATAACCGTTACGGGTGACGATGGTTAGTTCGTTTAATTTTTATAATGTCAGGGCACCCGCCGTTTATTACCGAATAAAGGTTTAGCCCCCTGATCGCCCGGCGGTGATATGCGTCGCCCCAGGCAGCGTCAGATTAGCACCAGTACTGCTAACACCCACGCATGCAGCATACGCCTCCCTTACTGGTATAGTATCTGAACGCATCAATATCTGATCCAATCAGATCTATACTAGCGTCCCCAGCAGTTTAGGGTTCCCAAAAATGCAGTGTTAGCACGATCAGCCCAGATACCTGCTAGCACCTGCGTTTTGCCCCTCCTCCCGTCCAACCCCAGCCCACCCAAGTGCAGTATCGATCGATCACTTAGAAAACAATAAACACATAACTGCAGCGTTCGCAGAGTCAGGCCTGATCCCTGCGATCGCTAACAGTTTTTTTGGTAGCATTTTGGTGAACTGGTAAGCACCAGCCCCAAGCAGCGTCAGGTTAGCGCCAGTAGTGCTAACACCCACGCACGCACCGTACACCTCCCTTAGTGGTATAGTATCTGAACGGATCAATATCTGATCCGATCAGATCTATACTAGCGTCCCCAGCAGTTTAGGGTTCCCAAAAACGCAGTGTTAGCAGGATCAGCCCAGATACCTGCTAGGACCTGCATTTTGCCCCTCCACCCGGCCCAGCCCAGCCCACTAAAGTGCAGTATGGATCGATCACTGTCACTTACAAAACACTAAACGCATAACTGCAGCGTTTGCAGAGTCAGACCTGATCCCTGCGATCGCTAACAGTTTTTTTGGTAGCGTTTTGGTGAACTGGCAAACACCAGTGGCCTAGTACACCCCGGTCGTAGTCAAACCAGCACTGCAGTAACACTTGGTGACATGGCGAGTCCCATAAGTGCAGTTCAAGCTGGTGAGGTGGCAAGCACAAGTAGTGTCCTGCTGCCACCAAGAAGACAAACACAGGCCGTCGTGCCCATAATGCCCTTTCTGCTGCATTCGCCAATCCTAATTGGGAACCCACCACTTCTGCAGCGCCCGTACTTCCCCATTCACATCCTCAACCAAATGCAGTCGGCTGCATGAGAGGCATTTTCTTTATGTCCTCCCGAGTACCCCTACCCAACGAACCCCCCCAAAAAAAATGTTGTGTCTGCAGCAAGCGCGGATACAGGCGTGACACCCGCTATTATTGTCCCTCCTGTCCTGACAATCCTGGTCTTTGCATTGGTGAATGTTTTGAACGCTACCATGCACTAGTTGAGTATTAGCGTAGGGTACAGCATTGCACAGACTAGGCACACTTTCACAGGGTCTCCCAAGATGCCATCGTATTTTGAGAGACCCGAACCTGGAACCGGTTACCGTTAAAAAAGTTACAATTACAAAAACAGTGTAAAAAAAAAAAACACAAAAAACACAAAAAAAAATATAAAATAAAAAAAAATAGTTGTCGTTTTATTGTTCTCTCTCTCTCTCTATTCTCTCTCTATTGTTCTGCTCTTTTTTACTGTATTCTATTCTGCAATGTTTTATTGTTATTATGTTTTATCATGTTTGCTTTTCAGGTATGCAATTTTTTATACTTTACTGTTTACTGTGCTTTATTGTTAACCATTTTTTTGTCTTCAGGTACGCCATTCACAACTTTGAGTGGTTATACCAGAATGATGCCTGCAGGTTTAGGTATCATCTTGGTATCATTCTTTTCAGCCAGCGGTCGGCTTTCATGTAAAAGCAATCCTAGTGGCTAATCAGCCTCTAGACTGCTTTTACAAGCAGTGGGAGGGAATGCCCCCCCACCGTCTTCCATGTTTTTCTCTGGGTCTCCTGTCTCAACACGGAACCTGAGAATGCAGCTGGTGATTCAGCCAGCTGACCATAGAGCTGATCAGAGACCAGAGTGGCTCCAAACATATCTATGGCCTAAGAAACCGGAAGTTATGAGCATTTTATGACTTAGATTTTGCCGGATGTAAACAGCGCCATTGGGGAGTGGCCGGGATGGAAGACTGAGCGGACGTGTTCCTGAGCTCTCCTGGAGTGTGATCCGGTAAATTATCCATTTTCCCTACCTCTACCTGCAAAAAGAGACTTAATAATCCCTGGATGCCTTCTAAAGCTTCTGGCTACCAGAAGAGGGGCAAGAAATTGAAGTTCCCCCCTGATATACCCGTAGAGACTGTCTCAAACTCCTGCTCCACGAGATCCCCTGCGTGCCATAGCAATATGGCGTCGCAAACAGACCATGAGGAGAACTCAGGGTCGACATCTCCGGGACTGCCAGAGATCATGGCGGCTATTACAACCTGCCAAGCTGCCATTACCTCCTGCCAATCCACCTTGGCTTCAAAAATAGAGGAGGTTCAGCTAGATGTCGGCCTGATTCGGCAAGATCTGGACAAGATCCGCTCCAGAGTAACGGAGGCTGAGAACAGAGTTGGGATGGTGGAAGACACAGTATCCGACCATGCTGCTTCCATTCGCACACTTCAAACTAAGGTTAAGGCGCTCGAATACCGAGCTGAGGATGCCGAGAACCGAAGCCGCCGGAACAATTTGAGGATCGTGGGCCTGCCGGAGGAAGTGGAGGGCCGTTCTCCGTCACAGTTCGTGGAGGGGCTGTTGCGCTCCCTGCTACCGACGGCTCAGTTTTCCCCTTACTTTGCGGTTGAAAGAGCCCACCGAGTGCCGCCAAGACCTGGCCCTGAGGGAGCCCCTCCGAGAACTTTCATTCTCAGGCTATTAAACTTTTGGGACCGTGACGAGTTACTCAGGGCGTCTCGTGCTGCGGGAGATTTACCCTTTCAGAACACCAAACTCCTACTATTCCCGGACTATACAATGGAAACACAACGACAGAGGCGATCCTTTGATGCTGTAAAGGTGGCCCTGTGGAAAAGAGGTATAAAATATAGTGTTTTATTCCCGGCCAAATTAAGGGTGATTGATGGGGAAACAGCACGTTTCTTTACTAGCCCCAAGGATGCATCAGCTTGGTTGGACACTTTGCCCCCATAAGAAGATTACTCTGCAAGGTCGGTGCACTGATTTACCAGCTAAAAATGTTTCCTGCCTTACTAGACTGACTTCTCCTGTGTGTTTCCTGACTTTGAATGCTACCATATGTCAGGGGCTTGTGCTCCGGTTGCAGTAAACGTGCCTGACATGGATTATGTTAAAGTGTTCCCGGTTCCTGCTGTTCCGCTCAGCCGGCCCTTAGTGCAAATTGTATGCCTGGCCTTGGAGCATGGAATACATCCGTTACACCGCTCTTCAGTTCTCGGTGGTTGTTTACCTTCGGTTGGGACTACACTGGAACTCTCTATGGATCCCCTCGGTGCTGGACGAGGACGATGCCATTTTATGGTAACAGACTCTAAGAATGTGCCCCTGTTTAGGCAGGTGAATGCTGCAACTCTCTTTTCTGCGTATGCCTGGTTACTTTTTTCTTTTTCTTTTTCGGTTTCTTTTTTGTTCACTCCACTAGCTCTAAGAAGGAACTTACTACACTCACACATAACCCTTGGTATCAGGGAAGATGTGAGGTCTTTATCCAAGCTCACAACCCTAACTTAGGTTACTAACTCTAGTATTATGGGTGTTTTGGGATCCAGATGCTCCTCATGTTCACGAGGTGCATGGGGTGGGAGGGGGAGGTTGTTTCGGGATGGTAATGTTTGGGCACCCACGTTATTTTTTTGTTTTGTTGTTTTTACTTATTATTTTTGTTTTCAAGAATGTAGATGCAAATCACGGTTGGTCTTTATATGCAAGTATATGTTGGCATTTCCCTATCACACGGAACTCAATTTTTTTGGAGCTCTGTGGGATATGGATCTCCAGTGTGGCCCGGGAGGGAAGAGTTTCCCCTTGAAATTATTATCTGCGGATGCTCTTAAAATTTTGTCGTTTTTATTTTTATTGATGCACCTCTCCTATGGCTAAGTGTTTGGTGGTTTCTTGGAACGTGAGAGGCCTTAATTCGGCGGTTAAGCACTCCCTGGTATTTGCCTACCTGCGGAGACTCCGCCCACAAGTGTGTATACTCCAGGAGATACATCTTGTCGGCTCTCGCATCCTTAGTCTAAAAAAGGCCTGGGTAGGCACGCATTATCATGCACCATACTCTAATTATGCAAGAGGCATTAGTATACTAGTGCATAGATCCCTTCCATTTCAGATTGTGGAGGTTAAGTTGGACCCAGGGGGCAGGTACATTCTCTTACATGCTTTAATCTCAGAAATTCCTTTTGTAATAGTGGGGATGTACCTGCCACCTCCGGCAGATGTTGCTGTCCTCCATGAACTTATGCAAAAGGTCACACTATACAATGTTGAAAATGTATTATTTATGGGTGATTTCAACTTGGCCCCTTCCAGAGACATTGACAGACTCCATGCTTCCGGACCACCCCAGCATGGACTCTCTCATTGGGCCTCCGCCTTCCACATGACAGACGTTTGGCGCCACTATCACCCTTCGGATAGGGCTTTCACATGTCTATCTACAACATACCGGACCATGTCCCGCATTGATTTGGCTTTTGCCTCCTCTGCGTTACTTCGGAGGATTGAATCCTCTGAGATCCTATCCAGAGGCATCTCAGATCATGCTCCGGTATCGGTTACTATTCGACTTTCCTATGTGGTGGGTGAGAGAGTGTGGAGGCTGTCTAAATACTGGATTATGGACCCCGACATTCAAGAAGAGCTCCCTGAGGCTTTATGTAATTTTTGGATAAACAATGATGGGTCCACTGGGCCTCTGGTACAGTGGGATGCTTTTAAGGCTTGGCTTGGGGGGAGTATATGACCCGCATAGCAACCAAGAAGCGTGACTCTGTGCAATCTCTGAGACACCTGGAGATGCAGGCGAAATTGAAGGAAGAGGAGTATATACAAAACCCTGATCAGAATTGCTATGTGCTCTGGCAGGACTCTCTGAGGGAATTGTCCCTTCTTAGAATCGAGCTAACTCAAAAATCTATGCTGGATAGTGCACAGAGGGTATTTGAATTCGGTGATAAGAATGATAGACTATTGGCCTGGTTAGCAAAGAGAAGGAATAATATGACCCATATTGGAAGGGTGAGGGCGCTAGATGGTCGCCTATTGACGACCCCGGTTGACATTAATGCAAGGTTCCTTGAGTTCTATCAGAATCTGTACTCATCTAGAGCAGACTTCAGTGGTGATGAGCTACTCCAGTATCTGAAAAGGATTCCCTTTCCCTCCTTGACAGCTGAGAAACGCGAGGAGTTAGATAGGGACATTTCCTTAGAGGAAGTTCAGGAGGCACTGGGTGCTATGCAATCTGGAAAGTCTCCTGGACCGGATGGCATCCCCATTGAATTTTACGCCACATACCAGGATCTCCTGGCAACTAGGCTTACCTCGCTACTGCTGCGGTCTGCGGAACTGGGATCCATCCCAGATTCGTTATCCGAAGCGATTGTCGTATTGGTGCCCAAGCCTGACAAGGACCCTGAGGAATGCGCCTCTTACCGGCCTATCTCCCTTATCAATGCTGATGCTAAATTGTTGGCAAAAATACTGGCTATTAGAATTGGTAAGGTGATAGAAGACCTAGTGCAGCTTGACCAGACTGGTTTTATGCCGGGTAAGGGTACCGATATCAATATCCGTCGCTTGTTCCTGAATCTGGATACCGCCCATGATAATAGAGGAACTAGAGTCATAGCCTCTCTGGACGCAGAAAAGGCTTTTGACTCTGTTGAGTGGGAGTATTTATGGGCGGTAATGCAGAAATTTGGAATAGGACCTCGTTTCATGCAATGGCTCCGTGTCCTGTATAAAGGCCCTAGGGCAAGGATTCGAGTAAATGATACCCTTTCAGATTTCTTTCTCCTTCAGAGGGGCACTCGGCAAGGTTGTCCCCTCTCCCCCAGCTTGTTTGCGCTGGCCTTGGAGCCCCTGGCGATCTTGGTCCGGGAATCCAACCGCATAGTGGGACTCAAGATTGGCCCTCTGGAGGAGAAGATATCATTATACGCTGTCGATACCCTGCTTTACCTGCAAGATGCCAATGCTTCATTGGAGGCTGCTCTGGAGGCCTTTGACGAATTTGGGCAATTCTCAGGGATACATATAAATTGGACCAAATCAGTCCTCTTCCCTTTAGATGGGCGGGCGAAAGAGTTGGCACCTCAGACGGCATTGAGATGGGTGGAAGAATTTACGTATCTTGGTATAAGAATAGCGAGAGAGCCCCAGGCATATCAGCGCCTCAACCTTTTCCCAATAGTTGCGCAACTGAAAGAGCACTGTTCCCGATGGGCCAATCTGCCCCTGAATCTCCTTGGGAGGATCAATATTTTAAAAATGATATACCTACCCAAGCTCAACTATATATTTCGAAATTGCCCAACGTGGATACCCCAAGTTTTTTTTAAGAATCTAGATACGTGTATTGGCTCCTTTTTGTGGAGGGGATCATCTCCACGTATAGCACGATCCACTTTACAGCTCCCTGTGAGTTATGGAGGCCTAGCTTTACCTAACCTGATGGTGTACTACTGGGCAGCCGTCCTGGTCACGGTCAGGTGGTGGTTCGAACAATCCAGAGCCAACGCGGCGGTGTGTCTTGAGGCGGCTATCGTGGGATCCCTTACTGAACTAAGTAACCTGGCCTACCGAGGGGCTTCATCGTACCCCTCCTTGCCTGCTCCTACTGGGGCTACTTTGCGAGTCTGGGGAATGGCTAGGAAAAGGTTCTTAGCCAACAACCAATGGTCTCCATACTGCCCGTTGTGGGGGAACTCAGCCCTCCTGCATTTTCGGACCGTTCCGGATCCGCAGGTGTGGGCTAGGTCTGGTGTCAAGGTTTTAAAAGATATTATGGCATCAGGATCCCTTATCCCCTTCCGTGCACTAGCGATTAAACATAATCTCCCGGGGTGGATGTTTTTCCGCTATTATCAACTGCGACATGCCTTTTAAGCGCAGTTTCTGATCCCGCCTATTATTCAGGCTGATGCGGTTGAGGAGTTGCTCTCACAAGAAGATCTGCAAAAGCCCTTGTCTACGCTATACTTTACACTACTTAAGAAAGGCTCGTCCAAGATGGAGGCCTTGTGGATTAAGTGGAGGACGGACATCCCGACCTTAGACAGGGAATCATGGGAAGAGTGCTTTGAAAATAGTCTTCAAATACTGATCTCCTCTAGGGATAAATTAATCCAGACCAAATTCCTGCACAGGGTATACTTCACACCTCAGAGATTGCACAGAACGTTTCCACAGAGATCCTGGAATTGTCCGCGGTGCCAGTCACCGGACAGTGACTATAGTCACATGTTCTGGAACTGTCCTAGACTCTCCGGATACTGGGCTGCTATAGAGGAATTTGTAAATGTCCGACTACAGTTGGAAATTTCTCTATCGGCAGAGTTGGCTCTGTTGGGTATTCAAGACGACGAACAGAGACCCCGCTATACCAAATTATTATTGGCCCTATTACTATTCTATGCTAAAAAAGTGATTCTGCTGAAGTGGACATCTAGTCGCCCCCCTACAATAAGAGCCTGGGAGAACTCGATAAATGCAGTTATACCTCTTTATAAATTAACTTATATAAGTAGAGGGTGTCCCCAAAAATTCGCCAAAGTCTGGCAACTGTGGACTGACCTGATCTGACCTCCCCCTCTATGTATCTGGATGCTCTAAGGTTGGGCAATATATGTAGTGTGAGATGGGCATGTTGTCTCCTGTCACCCCCCCCCTCTCTGTATCGAGCAATTGATTTCTATATGTTATGTTGCTGCCCCCCCCCCCCCGTCCGGTGACATTGACATGGAATAATACTTAATGCTAAGCTAACACTGTCTGCTGTTTACTATCTATACGTTGCATAACTGTATTGTGTATTTGGCATACTAATTTCGCATATTGTATTCTGTACATTATATTTTCTCAAATAAAGACCAATCTTGTTGTTAAAAAAAAAAAAACAGCGCCATTGGGAAATTGGGAAAGCATTTTATCACACCGATCTTGGTGTGGTCAGATGCTTTGAGGGCAGAGGAGAGATCAAGGGTCTAATAGACCCCAATTTTTTCAAAAAAGAGTACCTGTCACTACCTATTGCTATCATAGGGGATATTTACATTCCCTGAGATAGCAATAAAAATGATTTAAAAAAAAAATGAAAGGAACAGTTTAAAAATAAGATAAAAAAGCAAAAAAATAATAAAGAAAAAAAAAAAAAAAAGCACCCCTGTCCCCCCCTGCTCTCACGCTAAGGCGAACGCAAGCGTCAGCCTGGCGTCAAATGTAAGCAGCAATTGCACCATGCATGTGAGGTATACCACGAAGGTCAGATCGAGGGCAGTAAGTTTAGCAGTAGACCTCCTCTGTAAATCTAAAGTGGTAACCTGTAAAGGCTTTTAAAGGCTTTTAAAAATGTATTTATTTTGTTGCCACTGCACGTTTGTGCTCAATTTTAAAGCATGTCATGTTTGGTATCCATGTACTCGGCCTAAGATCATCTTTTTTTATTCCATCAAACATTTGGGCAATATAGTGTGTTTTAGTGCATTAAAATTTAAAAAAGTGTGTTTTTTCCCCAAAAAATGCGTTTGAAAAATCGCTGCGCAAATACTGTGTGAAAAAAAAATGAAACACCCACCATTTTAATCTGTAGGGCATTTGCTTTAAAAAAATATATAATGTTTGGGGGTTCAAAGTAATTTTCTTGCAAAAAAAAAAAATTTTTTTCATGTAAACAAAAAGTGTCAGAAGTGGCTTTGTCTTCAAGTGGTTAGAAGAGTGGGTGATGTGTGACATAAGCTTCTAAATGTTGTGCATAAAATGCCAGGACAGTTCAAAACCCCCCCAAATGACCCCATTTTGGAAAGTAGACACCCCAAGCTATTTGCTGAGAGGCATGTCGAGTCCATGGAATATTTTATATTGTGACACAAGTTGTGGGAAAGAGACAATTTTTTTTTTTTTTTTGCACAAAGTTGCCACTAAATGATATATTGCTCAAACATGCCATGGGAATATGTGAAATTACACCCCAAAATGCATTCTGTTGCTTCTCCTGAGTACGGGGATACCACATGTGTGAGACTTTTTGGGAACCTAGTACGGGACCCCAAAAACAAAGCACCGCTTTCAGGCTTTCTAAGTGCGTAAATTTTTGATTTCACTCTTCACTGCCTATCACAGTTTCGGAGGCCATGGAATGCCCAGGTGGCACAACCCCCCCCAAATGACCCTATTTTGGAAAGTAGACACCCCAAGCTATTTGCTGAGAGGTATAGTGAGTATTTTGCAGACCCCACTTTTTGTCACAAAGTTTTGAAAATTGAAAAAAGAAAAAAAAAAAATTTTTCTTGTCTTTCTTCATTTTCAAAAACAAATGAGAGCTGCAAAATACTCACCATGCCTCTCAGCAAATAGCTTGGGGTGTCTACTTTCCAAAATGTGGTCATTTGGGGGGGTTTGTGCCATCTGGGCATTCCATGGCCTCCGAAACTGTGATAGGCAGTGAAGAGTGAAATCAAAAATTTACACCCTTAGAAATCCTGAAGGCTAGGCTCCCAAAAAGTCGCACAAATGTGGTATCCTCATACTCAGGAGAAACAGCTAAACAAATTTTGGGGTGCAATTCCACATATGCCCATTGCCTGTGTGAGCAATATATCATTTAGTGACAACTTTGTGCAAAAAAAAAAAAATTGTCACTTTCCCGCAACTTGTGTCAAAATATAAAATATTCCATGGACTCAACATGCCTCAAAGCAAATAGCTTGGGGTGTCTACTTTCCAAAATGGGGTCATTTGGGGGGGTTTTGTGCCATCTGGGCATTTTATGGCCTTCAAAACTGTGATAGGTAGTGAGGAGTAAAATCAAAAATTTACGCCCTTAGAAATCCTGAAGGCGGTGATTGGTTTTCGGGGCCCCGTACGCGGCTAGGCTCCCAAAAAGTCCCACACATGTGGTATCCCCGTACTCAGGAGAAGCAACTGAATATATTTTGGGGTGCAATTCCACATATGCCCATGGCCTGTGTGAGCAATATATCATTTAGTGACAACTTTTTGTAATTTTATTTTTGTCATTATTCAATCACTTGGGACAAAAAAATTATTATTCAATGGGCTCAACATGCCTCTCAGCAATTTCCTTGGGGTGTCTACTTTCCAAAATGGGGTCATTTGGGGGGGTTTGTACCGCCCTGCCATTTTAGCACCTCAAGAAATGACATAGGCAGTCATAAACTAAAAGCTGTGTAAATTCCAGAAAATGTACCCTAGTTTGTAGATGCTATAACTTTTGCGCAAACCAATAAATATACGCTTATTGACATTTTTTTTACTAAAGACATGTGGTTGAATACATTTTGGCCTAAATGTATGACTAAAATTGAGTTTATTGGATTTTTTTTATAACAAAAAGTAGAAAATATCATTTTTTTTCAAAATTTTTGGTCTTTTTCCGTTTATAGCGCAAAAAATAAAAACGGCAGAGGTGATCAAATACCATCAAAAGAAAGCTATATTTGTGGGAAGAAAAGGACGCAAATTTCATTTGGGCCAGCATTGCATGACCGCGCAATTAGCAGTTAAAGCGATGCAGTGCCAAATTGGAAAAAGTCCTCTGGTCCTTATGCAGCATAATGGTCCGGGGCTGAAGTGGTTAAGGTGCTATGGACATTAGTGAATGTTTGGGCCCTTTTCCCCATGTATTCTGTATCAGTTCCCACACTAAGCAGTAGAATTTTAGACACATAAGTGCCCCTTAAGGCAATTGACATGGCAGGAACAGCAACTTGTGGACAAACTCAGTGGCAGGGAAAACAATAGTGACTGGATAAGTTTTCTAAACTGCCCAGTTGTATTAAAAAAAAAAAAACTATTGCTTGGGAATGTCATAAACTATTCCATATATACTGGATGGATGACTGATCCAGAAAAGGCAGGATCACAAACTATTATCTATTATCTAGGGGGGGCCCTTATCTTACTGCTGCAATGGTAATCAGTTTTGGTGTAACATTCAGGCTTATGTAACCAGTTACTTCAAAGAGAAGTAATATTAATTAGCCCATAGCAGTCAATTCCACTTCATTTTTAATTAGTTTAAAGTACTATGAGCAGTGACTATTTATCATTTGGTTGCTAGGGATTACTGCACTTTGGTTATTGCTGTTTACCGTGTTAAATAATGCAATAAGTTAGTTATTGTACATTAGTACATAACACCAAGTATAAGGTATCAGTAATGGTTTCCTGCATAGTAGAAAATGTGGCCATTAGCAGTGTCATCTCTTGAAAGATTCAAAATAGCCAAGGGCGCAGGAGGTTATAAAAACACTTTGTAACATTTATTACAAAAACAAATACACTTACATTGGGGTAACCAGAGTGCAGCATAGTCCTGAAGGAGATGACAGTTCACAGATGGTAAAAGCCTGTAGTAGTTAGAGGCAAGCCTGTCACAGTGATGAAGCTGGACCTGCCAAGGAGCAGACCAAGTAGACTCCGCTGCTTGGTCTGCTCCTTGGTGTGTCAAGCTCTATCACTGTGACAGGATTGCCTTTAACTACTACACACTTTTACCATCTGTGAACTGTCACCTCCTTCAGAACTATGCTGCACTCTGCTTAACCCGGTGTGGTGTTGTTTTTATAATAAATGTTACAAAGTGTTTTAGTAACCTCCTGTGCCCTTGGCTATTTTGTTTCTTCTCTGCACGGTCTATGGTTCACTCCTTGATCTGTTAAACGGAGGAGCTGTGGTGGTTTACCATTTTTCCATCCTAGTAAGCATGGATAACTTGCCATAAATTTGTGTCAGTGTTAAACTGTAAGTCTATTAACTTGCTGCACATATTCACTGGCAGGTTGTACACTTGCAGATCACTTGAAGCACAAGTTCTAGTTGACACTTTTCCAATTTGTATCAAATTTGCGTGGCAAGTCTTTAGCAAGAGCAAAATTGCAATGGTGGGTCTATGGCAAGATCTCTGCAAGTTTACAGCATGAAAATTCAGCCACAGTGACCCCTGTGGTGGGATGACTATTGCACAACATGCACATGCTGCAGTAGTGCAACAAAGCCTGGCAAGTCTAGCAATAGTTTACCAAGTAATTTTTAAATTTGCAGCACAATTGCATGCTATCTGGGATGCGGTCCCATCCAAGTTAAAGTTTGGTGTCATCTATTCATCCATCCATTCATCCATCCTTTATTTCTGGACTTTTTTGGAACACCATGGACTTCCACTGTGGCATACGTGAGGCTTATCATTTTTGTTATTAAATATTTATTTCATTATGCATATCTACCCACTCCCATTTGCAACCATTTCTTGGAGCCTGTTCTCAATTCAGTCCGTGAGCACTATTACCTCTTGAAAGATACCCCTCACTACAAACATTTACATCATGCTATGTTATTTATACAACATAGATTTGTTCATTTTTATAATCTCCACAATGTCATAAATCAGATACCAATCCTACTTTGCTGAAACATTATGTGGAAACCATGATTTTTCTTCACATTTTTCAAATATAGTACAGAATACTACAGTATTGCTGCAGTAAGGGACAAGAAAAGAAGTAAATATAAACTTGAACTTGAGAGGTAAATAGCTCTTCAGGAGAACCAATTCCAATTTAAAATTTTAAAATACACTCAAGAGTAAAAACTCCACTAAACTTGGGAAATCTCCTTGACTCCAAACTATAATTGTGAGAGAAACAATGTACTGTGTATAATGATATGATATAATTTGGCTGTTCTCACAAAGCTATCAAGTGGCAAAATCAATATATATATATATATATATATATATATATATATATATATATATATATATATATATATATATATATATATATATATATATATATATATAAAATTCTTTTTATAATGAAATCTACTGTATATATCTTTATTCACATAACTGCACCCCTATACCCTCATTCATGAATAAAATAAATAAATAAATCACATTCCCAAATTAAATGAATTTTAAACCTAACAATCAAAATATAATAAGCAAATAAGAGTCATAGTAAAATTATATGCAAGAGTAAACCAAAAAAAAAATGTAAACATTCAACATAACATAACAAGTCACACCATGGTGCACATTATATTCACATACAACTTACATATATACATTTCACATATGTACAGTATCTCACAAACGTGAATACACCTCTCCCATTTTTGTAAATATTTTATTATATCTGACAACACTGAAGAAAGTACACTTTGCTACAATGAAAAGTAGAGAGTGTACAGCTTGCATAACAATGTAAATGTACTGTCCCTCAAAATAACTCAATACACAGCCATTAATATCTAAATCACTGGCAACAAAGTGAGTACACCCCTAAGTGAAAATGTCCAAATTGGGTCCAATTAGCCAAACCTAAACCCTATTGAGCATCTGTGGGGCATCCTCAAATGAAAGGTAGAGAAGCGCAAGGTCTCTAACATCCACCAGCTCCATGATGTCATCATCGAGGAGTGGGAGAGGACTCCAGTGGCAACCTGTGAAGCTCTGGTGAGCTCCATGCCCAAAAGGGTTAAGGCAATGCTGGAAAATAATGGTAGCCACACAAAATATTGACACTTTTGGCCCAATTTGGACATTTTCACTTAGAGGTGTACTCGCTTTTGTTGCCAGTGGTTTAGACATTAATGGCTGTGTGCTGAGTTATTTTGAGGGGACAGTACATTTACACTGTTATACAAGCTGTACACTCACTACTTCACATTGTAGCAAAGTGTCATTTCTTCAGTGTTGTCACATGAAAGGATATAATAAAATATTTACAAAATGTGAGGGTGTACTCACTTTTGTGAGATACTGTATATCTTTTTGTGCACCATGATGTTTGGCGCTATTTGTTGGTTGGTTCTTCATATGATTTTTTGTATATACAGTATGTTTTTTATGAATTTCCTGACTGGCTCTCCTGCTATGAATAGAAAGCCAAGATATGGCCTATACTCTGGATGAAGTGAAGTATTATCAACTGACTTTGATCACATGGCCTGAATTTGGCTGTGAATGTGCTTTCACTACAATGTTTGGTTGGATTACCACCATATGCATTGGTGGTAATCCATCCTACCAAATATGTGTAATGTACAGTAGCTCTAGGATCTAGGATCAAATTATCTCATTAAATTGTTTCAGTGCAATCCTATATTAGTATTCCCAGTGATTTTCTTTGGAGAAGAACCCATGAATAGTCCAGTTTTGTTCTTGTAGTTTGAAATTTTGTGGTCAACATAACTTAAGGTGTTGAATGTTTCTATACATCATAATTTGTGTCATTTTTTGCACATAATTTTGATTCTAATTCTCATTTAATTATTATTTTTTTGATTTTTAAGTCTATAATTGTGCTAATCTTTTCCTCCCAGGAAATGTGAATATTTACATTTATTCTATTTGGCTATTTAAGGTATAAGAGTGCAGTTATGAATAAAGATACTGTATATATTTTCAATTAAACAGTTGTATATCTATTGATTTTGCCTTTTGACACTTGATTTTTGCTCCCACTATGTATAAATACAAACAAATTGGGGTTGAGTTACTAAAGGCAAATATACTGTGTAATTTGCAGCTGCACTCCTTTTTCTTAGTAAAAGATTATCATTTTTTGCTTGCACATGATTAGATGACAGAAATAAGCAGAACTTTACCATGTTTACTAAGCTCTGAGGAAAATTAGTGCAACTGCACTTGCAAAGTGCACCATCTATTTGTCTTTAGTAAATAATCCCCATTGTATTAGGAAAGAAATTACATTGACAAAAAATCTTCCAAAGCACACACGGATCAAAGGCACATCATGGATCTGGTGGACAAATTACTGGGAGGGGCTAGGGAAGACCCAGCTGTTATGGTGCATGTTGGCCCCAATGACAAAGTCAGAGGAAGATAGTGTGTCCTAAAAAATAATTTTAGGGACTTAGGGGCTAAATTGAGGAATAGGACCTCCAAGGTAGTATTCTTGGAAATACTACCGGTACCCCAAGCCACACCAGAAAGGCAGCGAGAGATTAGAGAAGCTAACAAGTGGCTGAGGAGCTGGTGTAGAAAGGAGGGGTTCGGGTTCCTGGAGAACTGGTCACAAACAGAGGTCCAGTATAGAGCACCGGAAAAGAGTTACTTGTGGCAACAGAAATCGATTCTTTTAAGAGTATCAAAAATTCTAAATTTATTATATTAGTTTAAAACAGATTTGGCATAATCATGAGCCAATGTCAAAAAAGAAGACAGCTTCACAAAAATGGCCCATAGCAAATCCCTATTATAAATGATTCATCACATATACATGCAAATGCAAAGGCACTACATATACAAATTAAAAAGAAGCATCTAGATGCCATATAGCATCACACAGTTTAGGGTGTCAGATGAAAAAATTCATCATAAATTTATCTTTAGAAAAAGGCAATTCGCTGTTTAAGTAAGTGGCAGCTTAACCTGTGTGTGGCTCCAAGGAAGGATAAGTTGGGGAACAAGGAATGGAAAAAAGAAGGCTAACTGACAATAAGGTAGTTATCAAAGAGCATACAATGCTCTAAGGTTCATAATAGTGGGGGACACAGATCCAGATCTTTCCATAAGAAAAAAATTAAGTAACTTTTACCCCAATATTAGTAAAAATATATCAAGTGGAAGTCCTGTGTATATGGAAAGATTTGTTCATGGGAAGTCCCTGTACTAGTGACAGCAATTTAAAGATGGTAAATAAATCCTCGTGTAAAAAATTACTTAGTCCCAGTACTGTATAGGCCTAAGTTTGCTATTGGATTTTAATCCCTTCAGGATAATATGGATTCAATCGTCAAACCCTTGTAAGCTAGGGGATATGAGGCTTCATACAGGCAAATGGTGTGTTTTAAGATCACCTGTTGTGGGCTTGGTACGTTCGCCCTGTAATGGAGGTACTTTCCCGTCCTGTGCGGTGAATATGCTGATTGCCTCCGTCCTCCTTAATCCCCTCTGTGAGTGGTTTCTCTAGCACTGGTCTTTAGCAATGGTACTAATGTGTGGCTGGCTGTGACTTCTCCTGTGCTTCCGGCTGTTTGCCGTGCACAATCAGGTGTCTCCTCGCTGCTGTTAGCGTCCTCAACTCTGGGAGCTTGGTGAAAGCGGTGTCACATGATGGAACGGTTGTGACGTCAATGTGTTTCACTATTGAAAATAACGTAGCTTTATCTGGACGAACTGGGCTGACTTTTTGGTCGGTTACCGGATCTTTAGCAGGGATGGTCTGCACCTAAATGGGGAGGGTGCAGCTCGGCTAGGAGAGAAGATGGTCAAAAAGTTAGATACATTTTTAAACTAGCTCCTCAAGTTGGCAAGGGTACACAATATATGTTTTGATTAAGGCTTAAGAAGAATACAGAATAAATGTTCAATTCAGGCCACACATAATCATAGGTTTGCACTATCCTCAAGTTTTCTAACTGTTTTCTCATATTCCTATACCAATTTCAGGGTATATGCCCTGAAACGGTTGGCAATATGTATATGCAAGTTCTCATTTATCCAGGTTAAAATATATTTAGTAGTAGTTAATCACATTCAACTGCTTTTAAATAAAAACATGTACTAAGGGGTTAAATCCCTAAACCAACAGCTAGTACACCATTAGATGCAAAACAGTGATAGTCACATTCTAGATTTGTTCTGTAATGCTGTACAAAGCAACTTTTTCAGTTCTAAGGAAAGGTTCCTGTTATGTTCAGGTTTTCTTGCTATTTGCTCATATTTCTAAACCAGTTTCAGGGTATACACACCAACATGTTTGGCAATAAGTCTGTGGAGGCTCTCAGTTATCCAGGTCATGGTATATTTTGTAGCAGTTAGTCACATTCAACTCGACTTGCTCTGTAATGTTGAAGATGCTTTGTAGCTTTTTCAAGTGGGTTCTTCAGTTCTAATTCTCTGCAGCCATTTACTGTCTACATGCACGCTTTGCAGTAGACATGATTTGCATTTTCAAATATGTAGATATATAAAAAAGTAAATAATGTAGATAAATCAGTAGTAAACATGGCTTTAAGTAAATTACTAACATATTTACCTTCTGAATTTACAAATGTATTTTGACATGAGTGGTGTAGGCATACAGTATACCAGACTATAAGTAACAGTACTAATTTGAGTTATCTTGCTTTTTAAAAAGAAAGTTTGGGAGTGTTACATTTGCCCTGTGAAAGACAGCAAATAGAAACAGACATTTCACACAGGTTTCATGCGTTACAGGTATTATTTGTGACTCTTTCATGAACACTGGAACATTTATGTGGTTTTTTATACATGTTTTTCTATTTAGGCTTTTCTTCCAAATGCTAAAATCTAATATTTTAATAATTTTACATTTTTCATAGGAGAAATTCATGCATCTTTGGGGTTAACCTGTCTGCAAAAGTATTTTACTCAGTCCATTAAAACAGCTTTTTTTTACTGCTCTTTAATTATCTTCCAGAACCTAAAATTAAGTATCTTTTTTATTGAGCATTTAATTGGCATTTAGGAAGTTTTATTTGGCAACTTAATTAAGCAGCACAGGTAGGTAAAAAGAATATTATGATAATATTTCTAAACAGTAGCAGGTTTTGAACATCATGTATTGCATTGTTTTAAAATAAATTGATGTTTTCCATAGATAGGATCCTAATACAATCTTACTGTTCATGTAAATCTTGAATAAAATACTACAGTGTATTTTAAACCAAAGTATGAACATTTTAAACATAATGCCTCTTTCCTGATGCCGTGTACACAAGACCGTTTTTCCGTCGGAATAAACTTTTTCCGATGGAGTTCCGCTGAAACTGTCTTGCCTACACACGATCGCACCAAAGTCCAACCATCTAGAACGCGGTGACGTACAAGACGTATGACGGGACTAGAAAAAGGAAGTTCAATAGCGAGTAGCCAACAGCTGCTGTCTCGCACTTGCTTCAGAGCATGCGTCGTTTTTGGTCCATCTGAACAGTATACAGACGAGCGGTTTTCCCAATAGGAATTGATTCCGTCGCAAAGATTTAAATTATGTTCTATTTCTAGGTCCATCAGAATTTTCGAAAAAAAAAGTCCGATGAGGCCCACACATGATTGCAATGTCCGATGAAAATATTCCGTCGGACTTTTCCTGCCGGAAAGTCAGACCGTGTGTACGCGGCATGACAGACTCCATGCCAAAATTGGTATGGGTTTAGCCCCTCCTCCACTACTACCCTATAGGACACCACTCCCATAAATCTTTGCTTTGAGCCAGTGGCTGTGTTCCTTATTTTGTCCTCCCCTGCAGGAGTCAGTTCCTTCCGCGATCAAGTACAGCCGAACTGTGACCATAGGGAAAATGGGTAGCAACACTCCGATAAGCCCTAGCTATTAGCGGGGTATGGAGCGGACAAACGGAAGAGGTGCTGGAAGAGCTAAAGCCTGGCCATTGGCAAGCAAGCGGCACAATGGCCAAATAGCCTAGCTATTAGTGGGTGGCCCTATCTGCCCCAAGTCCAGTATGACCAACTTACCTCTGGCCTGGTATGATCGTGGCAAGGAGCGATGAGAAGCATTTTTTATTTCCTTCATGGCAGCAGTGTGTAATATATGTTGTCTTTAATGTCCTTTTTTCCCTGGTGCTAGCATCCCCCAGCCATGGCAACTGGTTCTTCTCTGCGTTTCAACCACTGCTCTCTTCCACGTTCATCCCCATGGCTGCTCTGTGCATATGCGGACACGGGACGAGATCGAGGCTTCGTTCAGACGTATGTTTTTCCGTCAAAATGGCAATGATCGTGCATGTGCACGGGTGCTGTGGAACGGCGCTAGTGGGGATGTCACAGAGGTACAAGATGTAAACAGGGGAAAAGCCTGCAAGCCTCAGGAATGCTTGCAGGCTTGTGCGGTGACTTCCCCAGGCTACAAGACCTCTGTTTGAAGGTAGGGTTGCACTCTCCTGCTAGTTCACACTGTGTGTTTGCTGGTGCTGACCTGGTTATGTTATTTGCAGCATCCTGCTTGATATCTCCAAGATGATGGATGCATCACTTCCTTCTTGTGGCCAACCCTCTCGCACATTTATGGGAAGTTTACCCCTGGGTATTGCCTGCTGGGGGGGGGGATGGGGGTACAGCGACACCTTGTCTTTTCTAATATTTGCCTTGTTGTTTCTCTCTCCGTCCTACAGCCCTTCTAAATCTGATCCTCAATGCAGCGCACACAAGGAAGCGATTCATCTAAATTGAAAAAAAGAACAAAATGTTGGGACTTTATATGAGACCATGACCAACCAGTACATAGGTCTCCCTCCCTATGGATATGAAAAAAGAGGGGAGCTAGGGGCAGACGGGGCAGTTGGGACTTTATATGAAACACAACACTAGGGTAGAATGAGTCATCAAGTATAGATAAAATATTTATTAATACCTCATGAGAGCATAGTGCAGTAAATGATACAAACATTAAATCAAAAAGTATGGTACAGAGTAATTGAAACATGATAATTCTATCACATTATAGTAAAATAATAGTATATTAGACACTGTAGCACATGATAAATTGTAGTAGCATCAGCATTACACCCAACATGTGAATACACAATCAAAATTGTATTAGAATAAAAATGATGACTCAAACATTGAAAACCCATGGTAGATATAGGTTTGCTGTGACATGACATCGAATATGTATGCTCGAAGTGTTTCGTGGAAGTTTGTCCACTCATCAGGAGCAGCTATCTGGAATATAGTATAAATTAGTAATTAATGGTAATTAATTACAACAGGAAGAGAGGGAGCAGAATGTCTGGTCCTAACACTCTTACCTATGGGTATATAGTATAATGATAGTAAGGCATATGTGATGGTGTTCATAATATTAGGAGGTATCAAGGGGTGAGTATTGCATCCCTCTGGGAGCTGAGGAGGTAACCAAGTGGCGGCAAGGCCGGCCAGACCCATGACCCCCCTACAGAGCTATTACACTCTCCGGCAAGGGAGACACAAGGCCAGGACATGTGGGAGTCCTCCCAGCCAAGTCACCCATCTGCCGCCCTTTCAGACAGTGAGTTGGAGGTGGAAGATCCTTATGTGGGCTTTGACTTTGCTATGGTTCACCCCCTGGTGAGAGGCAGTGAGAGAAGCCCTAAATTGGGAGGAACCGGAAGTATCCCCTCCTAAGCAGAGAAAATTATTTAAGCAACTAAATAAGGAGTGCCTACATTTCCCATTCCTAAGTAAATTTAGGGATGAGCTTCGAGTTCGAGTCGAACTCATGTTCGACTCGAACATCGGCTGTTCGCCAGTTCGCCGAACAGCGAACAATTTGGGGTGTTTGCGGCAAATTCGAATGCCGCGGAACACCCTTTAAAAGTCTATGGGAGAAATCAAAAGTGCTCATTTTAAAGGCTTATATGCAAGTTATTGTCATAAAAAGTGTTTGAGGACCTGGGTTCTGCCCCAGGGGACATGGATCAATGCAAAAAAAAGTTTTAAAAATGGCAGTTTTTTCAGGAGCAGTGATTTTAATAATGCTTAAAGTGAAACAATAAAAGTGTAATATTCCTTGAAATTTTGTACCTGGGGGGTGTCTATAGTATGCCTGTAAAAGGGCGCATGTTTCCCGTGTTTAGAACAGTCTGACAGCAAAATGACATTTCAAAGGAAAAAAAGTCATTTAAAACCACTCGCGGCTATTAATGAATTGCAGGTCCGACAATACACATAAAAGTTCATTGATAAAAACGGCATGGGAATTCCCAAGGGGAACCCCAAACCAAAATTAAAAAAAAAAAAATGATGTGGGGGGTCCCCCTAAATTCCATACCAGGCCCTTCAGGTCTGGTATGGATATTAAGGGGAACCCCGGTCAAAATGTAAAAAAAAAAAAGGGCGTGGGGTCCCCCTCAAAATCTATACCAGACCCTTCAGGTCTGGATTTTAAGGGGAACCCCGCACCAAAATTTTTAAAAAAATGGCGTGTTGTCCCCCCAAAAATCCATACCAGACCCTTATCCGAGCGCGCAACCTGGCAGGCCGCAGGAAAAGAGGGGGGGACGAGAGAGCGCCCCCCTGAACCATACCAGGCTACATGCCCTCAACATTGGGAGGGTGCTTTGGGGTTGCTCCCCAAAACACCTTGTCCCCATGTTGATGGGGACAAGGGCCTCATCCCTACAACCCTTGCCCAGTGGTTGTGGGGGTCTGTGGAGATTGCTCAGACATGCTAGGTGGGGGCTTGCCTTCTCTGCTATTTGTATGTCTGGGAGGCTTCAATCCAGGACTTCTGGACCATCAGAATGGTCTCTTCAGGCCATGCCTGTGCCTTCAGCAGCACTCCCAGGCTCATGTTCATCCCCACGTCTCTTCTGCTCTCAGAAGAAAAGAGGCAGACCTCTTTTTGTTGGTCTATGTGGGTTCTTAGATGGAACAAGGTGCCATTATACCCATCCCAGGCAATGAGCAAGGCCAGGGGATTTACTCCCCTCTCTTTGTGGTACAGAAGAAGAATGGCTCATGGAGGTCCTTCATAGATCTGGCCCATCTGAATTGCTTCATCAAGAAAAAAGGTTCAAAATGGAGACACTGTCCATGATCCAGAAGTCGGTCCAACCAGGAGACTGACTGGTGTCTATAGGTTTAAAAGACGCTTACTTCCATGTTCCAGTAATGGTGGGTTTTCAACAGTTTCTCCAGTTAGACAAAGGTCAGCTTCACCTGCAGTTCACCTGTCTCCCCTTTTTGGCTTTTGACATCTCCTCACATTGTTTCAAAAGTCTTATTGGTAGGGATGAGCCGAAACACCCCCCGTTCGGTTCGCACCAGAACCTGCGAACGGACTGAAAATTTGCACGAACGTTAGAACCCCATTGACGTCTATGGGACTCGAACATTCGAAATCAAAAGTGCTCATTTTAAAGGCTAATTTGCATGGTATTGTCCTAAAAAGGGTTTGGGGACCCGGGTCCTGCCCCAGGGGACATATATCAATGCAAAAAAAACCTTTTAAAAATGTCCGTTTTTTCGGGAGCAGTGATTTTAATGATGCTTAAAGTAAAAAAAAAAAAAAAAAGTGAAATATTCCTTTAAATATCGTACCTGGGGGGGGTTCTATAGTATGCCCATAAAGTGGTGCATGTTTCCCGTGCTTAGAACAGTCCCTGCCAAAATGACATTTTTAAAAGGAAAAAATTAATTTAAAACTGCTTGCGGCTTTAATGTTATGTCGGGTCCTGGCAATATGGATGAAAATCAGTGAGACAAATGGCATGGCTACCCTCCAGTCCATTACCAGGCCCTTTGGGTCCTGTATGGATATTAAGGGGAACCCTGCACCCAAATTAAAAAAAGGAAAGGCGTGGTGCCCTATATACACTGAACAGCAGTATACAGGCGGTGCAAACAAGACAGGGACTGTAGGTTTGTTCTTAAGTAGAATCTGTTTGTAATTTTGAACTGGTACATTTTTAAAGTGTAGCTCCAGCCAAAAAAATCAGTTTTTAACCTTTTTGGAAAACATAGGGAAGGGTTATCACCCCTGTGACATTTGTTTTGCTGTCTGTGCTCCTCTTCAGAAGATTTCACCTCACTTTTTGTCCCAATGACAAATGTTTTTTGAAAATTTGGGGTTTTTAGTGAAACAAGGATTGGTGATAAAGCATCAGTGGAAAGGAGAAAAGTTTTTCCCATATTAACTCTTACAGGAGAGAATTTCCCTTCCTATGGGGTAGATTTCATCTCACTTCCTGTTGTCTCCTTCCGTTTGCAAGTAGGAGTCGTTTGTAAGTTGGATGATTGAAAGTAGGGGCCTGCCCTATATACTCAGCAGAAATTTGGGCCTTAGGTGTTGTTGTGGCCTCAACACTGTAAGCCCTCACAGGGCCCTGCTGTGAAATATTAGATCAAGAATTGTAATTACATGCCCCTGTTTAACAGGGGCTGAAAAATTGGGCCTTTGGTGGTGGTGTTGGTGCTGGTGCCACAACACTGTAAGTCATCACAGTTAATCTTGGTGGGCGCAGAAACGGGCCCTGCTGTGAAATATTAGATCAAGAATTTTAATTGCATGCCCCTGTTGAACAGGGGCTGAAAAATTGGGCCTTTGGTGGTGGTGGGGTGTTGGTGCCACAACACTGTAAGTCCTCATAGTTAATCTTGGTGGGCGCAGAAATGGGCCCTGCTGTGAAATATTAGATCAAGAATTCTAATTATATGTCCCTGTTGAACAGGAGTTGAAAAATTGGGCCCTAGGCACTGGTGCTGGTGCCACAACACTGCAACCCCTCACAGATACTCTAGTTGGAACGCAAGAACGAGCCCTGCTTCAAAAAAATAGCATCAAAAATTGTAATTACATGCCCCTGTTAAACAGGGGCTGAAAAATTGGGCCTTAGGCACTGGTGCTGGTGTCACAGCACTGCAACCCTTCACAGATACTCTAGTTGGAACGCAGGAACGAGCCCTGCTGCAAAGTATTGCATCAAAAATTGTAATTACACGCCCCTGTTAAACAGGGGCTGAAAAATTGGGCCTTAGGCACTGGTGCTGGTGCCACAACACTGCAACCCCTCACAGATACTCTAGTTGGAATTCAGGAACGAGCCCTGCTGCAAAGTATTGCATCAAAAATTGTAATTACACACCCCTGTTAAACAGGGGCTGAAAAATTGGGCCTTAGGCACTGGTGCTGGTGCCACAACACTGCAACCCCTCACAGATACTCTAGTTGGAATGCAGGAACGAGCCCTGCTGCAAAGTATTGCATCAAAAATTGTAATTACATGCCCCTGTTAAACGGGCTGAAAAATTGGGCCTTAGGCACTGGTGGTGGTGCCCAGAATCAAAAATGTTCTTACGGGCTATCAGCATGATCATTGAGGAGGAAGAGGATAATTACTCAGCATAACAGGATAGTCACTCAGCATCAGCATAGGCAGTCTTTGAAGGGATCTGACATTTCAAAAAAAATTATTCGGTTACATCAGCATCAGGTGCTTGGTAGCTGGTGATCCAAGACTGATTCATTTTTATGAAGGTCAGTCGATCGACCGAGTTGGTGGACAGACGCACTCTGTGATCGGTTACAAAGCCTCCAGCGGCACTGAATGTGCGTTCCAAAGAACGCTGGATGCAGGACAGGCCAGTAGCTCAATTGCATACTGTGCAAGCTCTGGCCAGTGATCCATCCTCAAGACCCAGTAACCCAGAGGATTTTCGGTGGGAAAGGTGTCCAAGTCAGATCTTGCCCCTAGGTATTCCTGCACCATGTAAAACAGACCCTGCTGATGGTTGCTGGAACCGATCATACCTTGGGGCTGCGGACTAAAAAATTGTCTGAACGCATTGGTCAGACGGCCACCTTCTCCACCACTCCTTCTTTGACTGACCAAAGCCTCAGCAACACATTGTCCAGAAACAGGAGTTTGTAACCTCCCAGTCTCTGGGAACGCATTGCACAGACCTTTCTGCAAGGCCTCCCGAAGGTGTTTCATCCTCTGCTCCCTCTGCAATGGCAAGATAAGGTCCGCAACCTTACCCTTGTAATGTGGATCAAGGAGGGTTGCCAGCCAGTATTGGTCCTTCTCCTTGATACCACGAATACGAGGATCCTTACGCAGGCTTTGCAGGATCAGGGAGGCCATGCAGCGTAGGTTTGCTAAGGCATTCGGTCTGGAGTCCTCTGGGTCACTAAGGATGACATGGTCCGCAGCCACCTCCTCCCAGCCACGTACAAGTCCATGTGTTTCTTAGGACTGATCCCTTAAAGACTACTGCTGATGCTGAGTGCCAGGCTCCACCTCCATATTGACACAATCCTCCTCCTCTTCCACCTCCTCTTTCTCCTCGTCCTTTTCCTGTGTGATCGGTGGGCATGCAGGAACACTGGATAAAGGGGGCCTTGAGAGCTAAGGAAGTCCTCCTCTTCCTGCCTCTGTTCTGCCTCAAGTGCCCTGTCCATTATTCCACGCAACGTGTGCTCCAACAGGTGGACAAAGGGGACAGTGTCACTGATGCATGCACTGTCACTGCTCACCATCCTCGCGGCCTCCTCAAATGGTGACAGGACAATGCATGCATCCCTGATCATGGCCCACTGGCGTGGGAAAAAAAACAAGCTCCCCTGACCCTGTCCCTGTGCCATAGTCACACAGGTACTCATTGATGGCCCTCTGTTGCGTGTGCAGCTGCTGCAGCATGGCCAATGTTGAGTTCCACCTGGTGGGCATGTCACAGATTAGGCAGTTCTTGGGCAGGTTAAACTCCTTTTGGAGGTCTGCTAGCCGAGCACTGGCATTATATGACCGGAGGAAATGCACACAGAATTCCCTGGCCTGCCTCAGGATCCTGTAAGCCCGGGTACCTGCCCAACAACTGCTGCACCACCAAGTTAAGGACGTGAGCCAAACAGGGCACATGGGTCAGTTGTCCCTGTCGGAGGGCAGAGAGGAGGTTGGTGCCATTGTCGCAAACCACCATTCCTGCCTTAAGTTGGCGTGGCGTCAACCACCTCTGAACCTGCCCCTGCAGAGCTGACAGAACCTCTGCCCCAGTATGGCTCCTGCCCTGCAAGCACACCAGCTCAAGCACCGCATGGCATCTTTTGGCCTGCGCACTTGCGTAGCCCCTTGAATGCCTACGGAGCACCGCAGGTTCCGAGGACAAAGCACGGGAGTAGTGGCATTTTGGAGGCGTGGTGGCGGAACAACCTCCAACACTACTGCACCTTGTCCTGCATCCATCCCAGCTGCCAGCAGAGTGACCCAATGCATCGTGAAACTTAGGTAACGTCCCTGTCCATGCCTGCTGGACCATGAGTCAGCGGTAATATGCACCTTACCGCTGACCGCCCTGTCCAGCGAGGCCAAGACATTGCCTTCCACATGCCAGTAGAGAGCTGGAATCGCCTTCCGTGAGAAAAAGTGGCATTTGGATACCTGCCACTGAGGAACTACACATTCCACAAACTCACGGAAGGGGGCATAGTCTACCAACTGAAAAGGCAGCAGTTGAAGTGCTAGCAATTTTGCCAAGCTTGTATTCAACCGCTGGGCATGTGGATGGCTGGGAACAAACTTCTTTCGGCGGTGCAGCAGCTGGGGCAGGGAAATTTGCCTGGTACAATCTGACGTCGGTGTACCGAAAGCAGATTGCCCACAAGTACTTGGCTGTGACACACCTAATTTTACACCTTCATTCCTCTCAGTGTAGGTCTCAGAGAGGACTGAAGGTATAGTGGGGTTGGAGATCTCATCTGATGAGGAGCAAGGAGAGGTCCTCTTTGTTCTTTGGTGTGTGTCTTTTAGATACGCTTGCCAACTAACTGCATGGCAGGACAGCATATGTCTGGTCAAGCATGTGGTGCCCAAGCGGGAGATGTTTTGGCCACGCGAGATACGCTTGAGACATATGTTGCAAAAAAAAAAAAAAAAGTCCGGTCTCACCTAACTATAAGGGTGTCAAATATGTGTGTGACCACACCTGAATTTAGCAACCTGCTAAAAGACACTCACCGGCCCTATGTCTGTGTGCTAATTAAAAAAAGGTCTTAGCAAAACAAACCAGTTCCTCTGAACCATATATAGCAATGTAACAAAAAAAGACTAAAGGTCAAAAAGAGATTCTTCAACGAGGAACACACGGGTCTTAGAAAAATACAAATTGGTATGCTTTATTAAATACTACAAATAACAAACCCAAAATTGCAAGTAAAAGTACATTTTCTTCCACCAAAGTATAAATAAATAAATGAATGACAAATACAAACACACCATCTACACACTCCTCATTCATTCCAGTTTATCCATACTAGCGACAATGTGCATTAAACCTGTTCACAGACTGAAGAAAAATTGTACTGCTCCGAGGTGTATTAATAAGTGGTAAGGCAGTCACTGTATGAAAAATAGAAATAAAATTGCATAAGATGTAGATGTAACAAATTTCCCACATAGCGGCCGTTTAGATGTCAGGGAACACAGGATATCCTTGTATATTCCTATAGAGTATGTCTGACTAATAGAATGCCGTATGTCCTTCTTTATAGAGGGAATATTAAAGAGTCTATGGTGACCTCAAAATTGATATGTGGCCATAATGTAATCGCAACAATTCTATAAGCTGGTTTCTCAAAACTGTAATGCAGAGTCAACTGGTCTCACCTGACTGTGATCATCCGCTCCATCATGGAACCGTACTTGAGCGGGGATCCCTGGATGGTCCAGAGGGAATGTATGTCTTCCCAGTTAGGTAATATGGCTGGTGAAAGCACCAAATTCCAAGACCTGATCGTTGGTTGGAAAGACTGTTGATAGTTCTCTGCCGGCAAGACAGGCCGATCTAGGCAGCCGTACAGCATAGGGAGTGGAGTCCAAGTGGATCGGCTCTAAGCGAAAGTAATTGTAGTCTTAACCATGAAGTATGTCTTGGATAACGGTAACTCAAAAGCACCAGTGTCTGGCCCGTAAATTAACCATGAACGAGGTCTCATAGAGAAGCACAGAGTCCAGCTAGTGAAGACAAAGACAAAAAAGTGAAGACAAAAAAATGTCCGTGAAATAGAACTAGTGGAAATAACTGGACTATGGGAGATAATCAGAAAGTAATTTCTAGATGGTTGCTGTATATGTGGGGGCATCCAGCTGACGCGTTTCAATCGCTAAACGATTTTCTTCAGCGCTAGATGCGTTCTGGGTCCTGCACAGCTAAATACCAAAGTAGTTGGTTTGATTGGCTATTTGGAGGACCTGACAGACTGCCCACTTTTGAAAACTTAACCCTAAAATCTCAACATAGCTGTGTCCAAAGAACAAGGAAGATATCCCAAACACCCAAATAATCACACATACCAGAAACCACACTCAATACACTCTTCCTGTAAATATGCAAAAGAAATAGTTTCTGCAAATCAGGGAAGAGCTATCATCTCAGTCATAATATAAAAAACATTTTTATACAATAAATGTAAGAAGTATAATGAAATTAAACCTAGAACCTCAGCAGTATATGTATATATAAAAAAAGGGTTAACAGATTGGTTCTAAGGGGAAGAAAAAGAGGCTGAGCTGGCTAGAAAAAATATATATATTGAAAAAAATGTATATTATTCGATATATATATCGAAATAAAATATATATTGAAAAAAAGCAAGTCAAGATCTTATACAGATATGGAGCCAGTCTCAAAATTTAAGAGTCCAAAAATACAGAAAGATTACATTCATTATTCAAGCCAGACGGTTGGAGACTATTAAGGAGATAAATCCACATTTTTTCCTTTTGGTATAACACTCGATCAAAATCCCCCCATCTCAGGGGCAGGTTCAGTCTGTAAATACCTTTAAATTGTAGACCCGAGGGATCTCCCCTGTGTGAATTAAGAAAATGTAGGGGGAGGGGTCGTTCATTATCTTTTTTGAGAACCCCTTGGATGTGTTCACCGATTCTAATTTTTAGCTGTCTTTTGTTTTTTTTTGGTGATCATATATATCACTCGTGTAGTGGAACAGTTAATGAAGTCCCTGATTTTGAATCCTTAAGACCACCTGAGTCGGTGAACACATCGGTCCTCTCCCCGTACCTACAGACAGAACATTTTCCACACGTGAAATTGCCCCTGAGGGGGGGGGGGAGATCGGTTAACCAATTATGGCTAGATGATCTTGAATATTCTGAATGGGTTAAAATGTCACCCAAATTCCGTGACCTACATGCTGTCATTACTGGACGGTCACCAACACATTTCCCCAGTATAGGGGCATCAGCCAGTATGTTCCAATGTTTTGACAGAACTCCTTTGACTTGGTCCCACTGAGTGCCATACCTAGCGATGATTCTTATGGCTTTTTGGGATCTTGTTTTTGATTATTTTTAGAGTTATTATTCAAGAGGTCTTCTCGTTTGGTGTTAATGGCCCTATATTTCGCTTTCCTGATGGATTTATGCGAATAGCCTCTCTCTCTGAATCGTGTATAGAGTTCAGAGGCTTCTTCACGGAAGTCAACCTCAAAGGAACAATTCCTTTTGATCCTCAGGAATTGGCCTATTGGAATTCCCTGGATTAGAGAATGGGGGTGATGGCTAGATGCCTCCAGGAGGGTATTGGCGGCTGTTTCCTTGCGGAAGGTTTTTGCTTTTTCCTCAGTCCATGAACAGGTTTAATGCACATTGTCGCTAGTATGGATAAACTGGAATGAATGAGGAGTGTGTAGATGGTGTGTTTGTATTTGTCATTCATTTATTTATTTATACTTTGGTGGAAGAAAATTTACTTTTACTTGCAATTTTGGGTTTGTTATTTGTAGTATTTAATAAAGCATACCAATTTGTATTTGGTAAGAGAAGAATCTCTTTTTGACCTTTAGTCTTTTTTGTTACATATGTTGCAAATAGCAACGGTGCGATCTGATCCACTCATCTCAAAAAAGGCCCACACCAAAGAACTTTTAGAATAATGCGCAGAGACAGCAGCGCCCTGCACATGTGGAGCTTTGCGGTGTGATGCAGTCAGTGTGCTGCCCTTAGGCTGGCCCCTGGAGGGCACCCTGCCTCGTTGATGATGTGCCTCCTCCTCATCCTCCTCTCTCCTATCAGGCACCCACGTTGAGGCTTGGTCATCCACTCGACCAAGTCTTCTGCATATTGCGGCTCAACGCGGCCAGCTGCCGAAAAAAAGGTCAAGCGTGTCCCACGGCCACGTGCTGATGAGGATGCACCGTCTCCACGACCAGCACTGTTGCCTCTAGACACAGAGCCTGCTTGCCCTCTTTCATTGGCTTGTGACTGTCTGCCTCTCCTTGTTGGCTTTCCAGACATACTAATGGCCTGTAGCTGCACTAAGCTGGGATATATATATATATATATATATATATATATATATATATATATATATATACTGATACTGCAGCTAGAAAAATCAACTGCCTGCCTGTAGTATGAGAACACCACCAACCTTCTACAGGTAGCTTTAGCTGAACACTGTGCAGAGGTCGCAAAAATCTAACTTGTAGCTTTTTTAGCTGCCTGCGGTAGTGATAGGATCAGTAAAACACCACCAACCTTCTACAGGTAGCTTTAGCTGAACACTGTGCAGAGGTCGCAAAAAACTAACTTGTAGCTTATTTAGCTGCCTGCGGTAGTGATAGGATCAGGAAAACACCACCAACCTTCTACAGGTAGCTTTAGCTGAACACTGTGCAGAGGTCGCAAAAAACTAACTTGTAGCTTATTTAGCTGCCTGCGGTAGTGATTGGATCAGGAAAACACCACTAACCTTCTACAGGTAACTTTAGCTGTACACTGTGCAGAGGTCGCACTACACTAACTTGTAGTTTTAGCTGAACACTGTGAGGAGGACGCACTACACTAACTTGTAGCTTTAGCTGAACACTGTGCAGAGGTCGCACTACACTAACTTGTAACTTGCCCTCTTTCATTGGCTTGTGACTGTCTGCCTCTCCTTGTTGGCTTTCCAGACATACTAATGGCCTGTAGCTGCACTAAGCTGGGATATATATATATATATATATATATATATATATATATATATATATATATACTGATACTGCAGCTAGAAAAATCAACTGCCTGCCTGTAGTATGAGAGTATGAGCTTTAGCTGAACACTGTGCAGAGGTCGCAAAAATCTAACTTGTAGCTTTTTTAGCTGCCTGCGGTAGTGATAGGATCAGTAAAACACCACCAACCTTCTACAGGTAGCTTTAGCTGAACACTGTGCAGAGGTCGCAAAAAACTAACTTGTAGCTTATTTAGCTGCCTGCGGTAGTGATAGGATCAGGAAAACACCACCAACCTTCTACAGGTAGCTTTAGCTGAACACTGTGCAGAGGTCGCAAAAAACTAACTTGTAGCTTATTTAGCTGCCTGCGGTAGTGATTGGATCAGGAAAACACCACTAACCTTCTACAGGTAGCTTTAGCTGAACATTGTGTAGAGCTCGCAAAAAAATAACTTGTAGCTTATTTAGCTGCCTGCGGTAGTGATAGGATCAGGAAAACACCACCAACCTTCTACAGGTAGCTTTAGCTGAACACTGTGCAGAGCTCGCAAAAAAAAACTAACTTGTAGCTTATTTAGCTGCCTGCAGTAGTGATAGGATCAGGAAAACACCACCAACCTTCTACAGGTAACTTTAGCTGTACACTGTGCAGAGGTCGCACTACACTAACTTGTAGTTTTAGCTGAACACTGTGAGGAGGACGCACTACACTAACTTGTAGCTTTAGCTGAACACTGTGCAGAGGTCGCACTACACTAACTTGTAGTTTTAGCTGAACACTGTAAGGAGGATGCACTACACTAACGTGTAGCTTTAGCTGAACACTGTGCAGAGGTCGCACTACACAAACTTGTAGTTTTAGCTGAACACTGTGAGGAGGACGCACTACACTAACTTGTAGCTTTAGCTGAACACTGTGAGGAGGACGCACTACCCTAATTTGTAGCTTTAGCTGAACACTGTGCACTACACTAACTTGTAGCTTTAGCTGAACACTGTTCAGAGAACGCACTACACTAACTTGTAGCTTTAGCTGAACACTGTGCAGAGGTCTCACTAAACTAACTTGTAGCTTTAACTGAACACTGTGAGGAGGACGCACTACACTTATGCCGCGTAAACACGGTCGGACTTTTCGACCGGACTTGTCTGACGAACGCTGACGGACCAAATCCCGCGGACAATCCGATTGTGTGTGGGCTTCACCGGATCTTCAGCGGACTTTTCCAATCACAAATCTGACGGACTTTAGATTTGGAACAAGCTTCAAATCTTTACGTCGTAACTCCGCCGGACCCAGAAATCCGCTCTTCTGTATGCTAGTCCGACAGACAAAAACCCACGCTAGGGCAGCAATTGGCTACTGGCTATCAACTTCCTTATTTTAGTCCGGTGTATGTCATCACGTACAAATCCGTCAGAATTTTGTGTGATCGTGTGTAGGCAAGTCCGGTCGTTATAGGATCAGGAAAACACCACTAACCTTCTACAGGTAGCTTTAGCTGAACATTGTGTAGAGCTCGCAAAAAAATAACTTGTAGCTTATTTCGCTGCCTGCGGTAGTGATAGGATCAGGAAAACACCACCAACCTTCTACAGGTAGCTTTAGCTGAACACTGTGCAGAGCTCGCAAAAAAAACTAACTTGTAGCTTATTTAGCTGCCTGCAGTAGTGATAGGATCAGGAAAACACCACCAACCTTCTACAGGTAGCTTTAGCTGAACACTGTGCAGAGGTCGCACTACACTAACTTGTAGTTTTAGCTGAACACTGTGAGGAGGACGCACTACACTAACTTGTAGCTTTAGCTGAACACTGTGCAGAGGTCGCACTACACTAACTTGTAGTTTTAGCTGAACACTGTGAGGAGGACGCATTACACTAACGTGTAGCTTTAGCTGAACACTGTGCAGAGGTCGCACTACACTAACTTGTAGTTTTAGCTGAACACTGTGAGGAGGACGCACTACACTAACTTGTAGCTTTAGCTGAACACTGTGAGGGGGATGCACTACCCTAATTTGTAGCTTTAGCTGAACACTGTGCACTACACTAACTTGTAGCTTTAGCTGAACACTGTTCAGAGAACGCACTACACTAACTTGTAGCTTTAGCTGAACACTGTGCAGAGGTCTCACTAAACTAACTTGTAGCTTTAACTGAACACTGCACACGCACTACACTTATGCCGCGTAAACACGGTCAGACTTTTCGACCGGACTTGTCTGACGGACGCAGACGGACCAAATCCAGTGGACAATCCGATTGTGTGTGGGCTTCACCGGATCTTCAGCGGACTTTTCCAATCACAAATCTGACGGACTTTAGATTTGGAACAAGCTTCAAATCTTTACGTCGTAACTCCGCCGGACCCAGAAATCCGCTCGTCTGTATGCTAGTCCGACGGACAAAAACCCACGCTAGGGCAGCTATTGGCTAATGGCTATCAACTTCCTTATTTTAGTCCGGTGTACGTCATCACGTACAAATCCGTCGGAATTTTGTGTGATCGTGTGTAGGCAAGTCCGGTCGTTAGAAAGTCTGTTGAAAGTCCGCCAAAAGCCTGTCAAAAGTCTGTCAGACGGGCTGTCAGACTTTTGTAGCTGAATAGTCCGACCGTGTGTACACGGCATAACTGTAAATAGTCTAGCTGCCTGACTGTGATACTAATAGGATCAAAAGAACACCAGCAATTTTCTTCAGGTAGCTGTAAATACTGTAACAACACAAGCCTGCCTGTCAGTAGCAAGATAACAGGAACGGATCTAGCTAAACTGAATACAGTGTATATATATATAGATATATATATATCTATAGATATATATAGATATATCTATATATCTATAGATATATAGATATATCTATAGATATATAGATATATCTATATATATATAGATATATATATATATACAACACCTGGGATGCATATATATATATATACACAATACACTGTAAGTGCAGCTAACTCACTGACTGTCCTGCCTAATCTATCTAACTTAAATTAAATGACACTGTCTCTCTGTCTATCTCTCTCTCAACGCCGGAACACACACTACACAGGGCCACCGTGCAGGCGGCCTTATATAGTGTGGGGCATGTACTAAATCCCCTGAGCCATAATTGGCCAAAGCCTCCTTGGCTTTGGCCAATTACGGCTCTCTGTTCAGACGGCGCTGTGATTGGCCAAGCATGCGGGTCATAGTGCATGCTTGGCCAATCATCAGCCAGCAATGCATTGCAATGCCACAGTGAATTATGGGCCGTGACGCGCCACACGAATTCGACGCGATCGGCCCATATCGTTCGCAATTTGGCGAACGGGCGAACAGACGATGTTCGAGTCGAACATGGGTTTGACTCGAACACGAAGCTCATCCCTACTTATTGGCTGTTGTAGCCTTACTGAGAACCAGAGGCATTTGTCTACACCATTACTTAGATGATCTCCTCCTGCTGGCACAAGACAGAAGACAACTTTTGGAACACAGGAGTCAGGTCATCTCCACTCTCTAAGAATTTGGGTGGCTCCTGAGCATAGAGAAGAGTCATCTGGAACCTACACAGTCCCTCGTGTTTCTCGGAGCCCACTTTGACATGGTGAGGGGCACCATCTCCCAGCCTGAGGAGAAGGTTTCAGTGGTCCAAGACAGATTTATTCTGGCACTCTCTTCATCTCATCTCCATGTTTCCTCCAACAATGGAGGTCAGACAGCAAGGACCAGCTCATCTATCTTACACCAGCCATGAGGGTATCCCTCCTTTGGTGGGTTCAGCGGAGGAATCTAGGCCATTGTCACTCCATTACCCCATCACATTGGTCACAATAACGGCAGATGCCAGCAACATCTACGGCAAGTTATTTCCCATACGTATGCTACCATGGAGTCTGTCAGGAAAAATTCCCTATCAAATACTTACCATAGTTTTCCTTTCCTGATGAACTCCATGGCAGCAGTCCTCTATAGTAGGCTAGCTGCGGAACACGGCCGCTGTCTCAGAGCAAAGATTTATGGTAACAGAGTCCTATAGGGTAGTAGTGGAGGCAGTTCTAAACCCATACGTATGCTGCCATGGAGTCCATCAGGAAAGGAAAATTATGATATTTCCATTTTTTTATTGTTTTCTAAATTAATCCATGCTTAAAATTTCTTATAAGGATTTCTTTGTGTTATTTTATCACTGATTGCACATTTTAGTTTGTGCAATAACCACAAAGGCTAGACACTGTTTAGGTGATTCTTGTTTTTTTTCATAGTTATATGTGAATTACGTTTTTTCTAGATTCTGATTTTCTACTTATGTTGCATGCTTTACCCAGGCTTCTACCTATGGAACTTATGTAGTAAAGATATAATTTTCACCAAATATGCATTCACTTCAAATACCCAAACAAGTTCAAGTGAATTACAATAATCAGAAATGTTGTCCATACCATCTTGAGTATATGAAGATATTTCAAGCTTTGATGAAAACTACTACTTTAACATATTAGCACCTGTATAGGTGCAATAATAAAACTGTCAATTTGCTTGAGATGACAGTTGCTTGATCAGGCAGGTCTTAGTTGGATTGGGAAATTGACTTTTGTCTATGGCAGCAGAAAACTCCCTCTGACCATTTTAAGGGAAACATAATTAAAACATTTGGCAGGCTTGCGTGATCACTATTGGTGCCCCCCAAGATATGCAGTGATAAGGGGGTGTCTTCCCAGCTATCCTTCCCCTTAACTCATCTCTTCCTTATTCAGCTGACCATTTACATTTTGATCAGGAAAACATGCAGGTTTTCTAGCTGATAAACATGCCTCTTGGTAATTGGACCATCATTTACATTTGTTGTTTTTTTTTTTGCTTTGGTACATGTGACCCATGGCAGTGCCATCCCCTCATACCATTTGTTTGACGTCTTGCGTCAAACAATTGGTCTTGCGTATTAATTTAGAATATGGATAGTACTTTATTTTAACATTTGGCCATTGACATCAATAGGGTTTTCATTTGGCAGCTGAACATTATTTATGTTTGCCAAACGTGCCTCAAAACAATCTCAGGTATGCGCAGATGATCATAACTGTTAACTCGTTCTGTGATGTAACAAATGGAATTATACTGAAAATGCTTTGCATATCAGGTTGAATATTAACCACTGAATTCAATTGATTTTTAACATTTTTCAGCTAACAGCACAAATGGTCTTGAGGATTGCCACTGAACCAGTCTTACCATTTAATGCTTTGGACATTGCATTAGAGATTCAGAAACGCATTGAAGGTACTCCATCAATCTATTATGGCTTGTTGATTCCTTACTAAAATATATATTGTTTCATGGTTAGGATGGTTGAATTACTCTGCACTTTCCTGGGCAAGTTAAAAAAAAATATTTTTCAGTCAAATGTTATCAGTACTTTTCAACAATACTTTATCAGAAGATATGAAAAAGTCACCTTTAGATAGAGACTATACTTATTTAGATTGTTATATTATACAATGCTTTACAGGGTAATCAAATTGTTCCCTACTGATTTACCCACCAATAGATAAATAGACTGAACTTGTGGGTGAACTGGACTGTGATAGGAAGGAAACACAGGATAAAAATACAAAGTCTATACAGATAGGTCATTTGTGCGATTCAAACCCAGGACCCAGCACTGAATTTGCATTTCACTGAATTGATAACTAAATGACCAGATTTCCTTCTTGCCACACCTCCAGCTATTTCAACCAGAGACAAGTATCTCTACTGCCACTACATGAATGACTTCCCACTCCTGTGTTGCTAGGCTGCTGGCAGCTTCCTACATTCTAGTAACTAAGGATTATGTGTGAGGTGGTCACTTGTCATTGGTTGCTAAGACACACATACCTTGATTGTTATGGTGCAAAAAAAATAATAATAATACCGTGGGGTTCCCTCAAAAGTCATACCAGACCCTTATCCTAGATAGGGGTCTGGTATGGATTTTATGGTAGTGACCCATGCATAAACAAAATACCCCGGGGAATCTAAACCAGACCCTTATCCAAGCATTCAGCTTGGCTGGTAAGGAATGAAAGGGATAGTGAACATTTGTCCTCTCCCTTCTGAAGCATACCAGGCCACATGACCTCAAGATTAGGGGGTACATTTCCAGGGGCGACCCCCCGGCAAAGCACCTTGCCTTCATATTGACAATGACAATAGACACTTCCCCACTCTGACCCTGTGGATATTGGTATCTTCAGGGAGGACTTATTGGAATAGGGAAACACCCTGTTATATAAAGAGCTTCCAGTTATCACAGTAACCCTGCTCATACACAAAAAAAGCCATACAAAGTAAATACACACACCACACGGTGACAAATTCCTTTGTTTAAATAAGTCACCATCTTCAATCACCTGGTCAAGCAATTTAGATCCATGTCAATCATGATTAACAACAACCACCGACACGATAAAACAGAACACACCAACCCACCAAGATGATCTGCTTCCTACAAACTCTCACTGCAAATTACATTTCCCTAGCCAGTGCCATGGTGTAAAAAAAGAGGTGGGGGATGCTGGCTGATGTCATTGACCAAATATGGTCAAGACCATATATAGTCAATGACATAACTTAGGATCCCTTACCCCTTTGTTTACATTCAGATGCCTGTTGAGGAAATGTCATTTGCGGTAAGAGCCCATCAGGAGTCGATCATCTCAGTGTATTGTTTTTGTGAGTCAATTGTTTTTTATTTGTATGTGTGTTTTATATATTTGTTTTTTGTTCTTTGTTTTTTTTATGTATATATGTTGCTTGAACTGGGTGGACTAGTGTCTTTTTTCAACCAGATTAACTATGTAAAGGGTGTCCATATTTGATTTAGTGGATAAAATAAGAAACATGTCTATTAAGCACCATCATCCCTTTAAACGGGATACTTAGTGGAGAGAAAATGCAGGATGGGATTTTTTTAGGTGCGATTAAATTTTATTTACAAAATGCGGTTAAAAAACTTTAATATATTGATTAACCAAGTATTGGTATTCAACATATAATTGCACACTGGGCCCATTATTGATGGCATGATGGAATGTTACATTTAAAACATGCAGTTTTTCACCACTGTTTCACAATTGCAAAGAATTTAAATTTCTGGGCAATTTTAACATCCTGTACTCTGTATGATTTTTTCAAAGATTTATGATGTTTTAATATTCTTAACACCCCAAGTCCAATTTTTATGCAAATAATTTACATTTTTTGGGCTAGTTAATGTTCTGTGCTTTGGAAGAATATTTGTGTTGCTTTATGGTGTGCTGATACCAATAAAATTCAAAACCTAATTCTTAGGCAGCTGTTTCCTAAAGATAAACATTTTTACATATTTTTTTGGCTGGGTAACTATTGTGTTGGCCATTGATGTTTTCATTTCATTAAGATTCACCTTAAATGAAATGAACAAGTTTTTTTTTATATACGGTATTTTGGCATTGTTTTCTTCAGTTTGGATTTTTTTTTGTTTGCTTTCATGCTGGCTATATTATGCTGTTTGTATTGATTGTATTGCTGTATTGATACTTAAGCACCCTGCCATGATTTAGAAATACTTTGGATACATGTTTATTAAAGTGGTGAGGCCTAACAATGATTCTTTAAGAAGAAACTACCAATTCTCATTCCCTGACTCTGAGTTTTGTGGCCAAAAAAATACTTTACATTTTGGCAGTTCATTTGTACACCTTTTTTCTTCTTTTTGCCACAAGAGGAATTCTTTTCTTCTTTTTTTTTTTTTTTTTTCTTGTTCAAATTTTTTATTGGTAACATATTAATAAGAAACAAGGTGTAATCATTGGAAAATACTGAATATTACAGAATATACAACAAACAAGGAATACAAACAAAGAGGTATTGGTTACAGGGGCACAAAGCGATATAGGGTGATAACGAAATTATGCAAGCACAAGGCCTCCAGGGTGTTCAGAGGCACCTGTGGCAAAGGCACTTTTTCAAAGTGAATGCAGGGGAAAAGTATCACTTTGTGGGTTTGAGATAGTCAAAAAGGGAGAAATGCTACACCAATATATCATGCTACCAATGGTGTACTTTGGGGGGGGGGGGGTGAGAGAGAGAGAATAGAGAAAGAACAGATAAGAAAGGGAGGAAAGAAAAGTGGAGAAAGAGCTGCGAGATAGAGAAGTCGGGGGCACCACACAGGCCCAAGTTTTGGAGTACTATAATCGTGAAGGGGGTTAAGGTTCTAAGAGAGATTTGTCGAAGTACAAAGGTAGAAATTGATCAACCCAAGTTTGCCAAATTTTAATATGCTAGGGAATTCTATCTTAAATAATGGCTTCAATTTTACCATGTATCATGGCTTGGGTGATTCTGTTTTTAACTTCAATAGATGCATAATTTAGGGGATTTCCAAACTCTAGCTATCGTTTGTTTGGCCGCAGTAATAAGCTGCAGAAGAAGACGGAGTTGAGCTCTAGTGCAGTCTAAGAACCTTACCCCCCTTCATAATTATAGTACTCCAAGACTTGGGCCCGTAGTTCAATAGCACAAGGGATGGTTCAGGGTTGAAAGAAACATGGAGCAAAGCAGAAGCCATACGGAAGATTGCTGTACAAAATTGTCGTACGACAGGGCACGTCCACCAAATATGTGCATGCGTGCCCTCCCAACCACAACCTCGGAAGCACACCGGGGGGGTAACTTGGCAAAAATGTTGAGATCCTTGCCGGGACCAAATACTAAATCATAAGGACTTTATAGTTTGCTTTGAGTGCAATGATGTTTTGAGAGGAAGTTTTAGTGGTGGCTCAGATACCTTCCCAATCCTTTGTATCCAGGTCAATTTCCAGGACCTTAGACCACTGTGCAGTGTATGATGGTAAACTAGATGGCGGGGATGTGAGGTGACTGTATATATGAGATATGATACCTGGGGCGTGTGGGTCTGAATCGAATATGCCCTCATATATATATACCTACCTACCTATAAGCTGTCTAGAGATGAGTGTGTGCATGTGATTGATTGAGCAAAATGAGCAATCTGAAGATACCAAAAACACTCTCTGGGAGGGCCTTGTGCTTGCTCTTGCAAGGCTGGGAATGATTTTATGGTGCTGCTGGTGACAAGGTCACGTATGCGTCTAAGTCCCGAGAAGGACCAGGCTTGAAAAGAAGCTGGGTCATTAAAAGCAGGGTAAAAATTTCAGTGGTTGAAGTAGGAGAGTAGTGGGGTATGAGGGAACACTAGTTTAAAAGGGCCTCACCCACAGTGATGTCTCGGCTTTTGCATGGTACAATGTAAGCTGGGCTAGTTGGGCAGCGTGGTAATAATGTAAAAAGTCGGGGACCTTTTTCTTTTTTAACCACTTAATGATTGAGCCTCTTCCTTAGATTTACTTAGAACCCCCAAACATTATACATGTTTTTTTCTAAAACCCTAGAGAATAAAATGGCGGTCATTGCAATACTTTCTGTTACACCGTATTTGCGCAGCGGTCTTACAAGCGCACTTTTTTTGGAAAAAATACACTTTTTTGAATTAAAAAATAAGACACCAGTAAAGTTAGCCCAATTTTTTTTTTATATTGTGAAAGATAATGTTACTCCAAGTAAATTGATATCCAACATGTCACGCTTCAAAATTGCACCCACTCGAGGAATGGTGACCAACTTTTACCCTTAAAAATCTCCCTAGGTGACATTTAAAAAATTCTACAGGTTACCAGTTTTGAGTTACAGAGGAGTACTAGAATTATTACTCTCACCTCTCTCACCTAGCTCTGAGGAAGGGGGTGCACCCCCGAAACGGGTTAGCTACACCCCATGTTCTGTGCATGTCCATGCATTGTTTTTATGGCCTTTTGTCAGTTGCATTTTGTGAGTACCCACTTTTGTATAAAATATTTTTATTATTAAATTATCTTTGGTAATGCACTAGGTGTGCATGCCTTCCATTTCTGTTCTTCTTGAATTTCTACAGGTTGCATGTTTTGAGCTACAGAGGAGGTCTAGGGCTCAAATTATTGCTCTCGCTCTACTGATCATGACGATACCTCATGTGTGTGGTTTGAACACTGTTTTCATACACGGGCGTTACTCACTTATGTGTTCACTTCTGCACGCGAGCTCGACAGTACAGGGCTCATTTTAAATTTTTTTTTCCTTATTTATTTTACCTTTTATTTTTTACCTTTTATTTTTTATTTTTACACTGTTATTAAAAAAAATGTGTCACTGTTATTACTATTACAAGGAATGTAAACATCCCTTGTAATAGAAAAAAAAGCATGACAGGACCTCTTAAATATGAGATCTGGGATCAAAAAGACCTCACATCTCATATTTACACATATGCAATAAAAAAGTTCTCATTTATATATTCTGCATTCAGTGCAGTGTAGACTATATATACAGTGCATTCGGTGGTGTACAATATATAATACACTTCAGGTGGTGTATTAATATATATATACAGTCTAGTATATATATATATATATATATATATATATATATATATATATATATACTCTGCATTCAGTGTAGACTACATATACAGTGCATTTGGCAGTGTACATTATATAATACACTTCAGGAGGTATATATACTGTATATATATATATATATATATATATATATACAGTCTAATATATATATATATATATATATATATATATATATATATATATATACACATATATATATATACTGTCAGGTGTCAGGACTGGGCTTAGCCCTTCCTTCTCTGAGCTGGCCGCTCAGCTGTCGGCTAATTGCCAGCTCCTATTTCCCTATTTCTCCACAGTGACTCACCTGTTGATGATACCCTGCTCATCAGTCCTGCCTACTTAAGCCATCCAGCCCAGATGATCTCTGCCTTTGCCTTGGTCACATCTCTAGAGACGCTCTCCTGTGTTCCTGTTAAAGACTTGCTTGGCTGGCATTCTTTCTGGCTCCAGATTCCGCTTGCTGTTCTAGTATGCTCATCGTCTAGTACGTTTACTCTGTTTACCCTTTTTTTATTATTATTAAACAAGTGGGATTTAACTGTACTTCTGTCTCAGTCTGATTCATGGTTTCTGACATATACTCTGCATTCAGTGTAGACTATATATACAGTGCATTTGACGGTGTACAATATATAATACACACTCGGTGTACACAGCATATAATGCAGTGCAGCCAATGTACAGTACATAATACAGTGCAGGCGGTGTACACAGTATATAATACAATTTGTACAGTTTCTAATACATTTCAGGCAGTGTACACAGCATATGATACAGTGAAGCCAGTGTACGGTATATAATACAGTGCAGGCTGTGTACACAGTATATAATACAGTGTGTACAGTTTCTAATACTCTTCAGGCGGTGTATACAGTATATCATACAGTGTAGTGTGGTGTGAAAAAAATCCCAATTATGTTGTCCGGAAGGCCACCAAGGAGAGGCAAACAGTCACAGGCCACTAAAAAAAGGCAAGCAGCCTCTGTGTCTACAGTGAAAAGTGGTGGTGGCAGACATGGTGCATCCTCTGCAGGCGGGTCATGCTTGTCCTTTTTTTCTGCTGCTGGTCTTGTTATTGAGCCACAACATTCAGAAGAGATGGTGGAGTGGATAACTAAGCCATCGTCATCTTCCTCATTCTCTGTCACCTAGGCTCATACTAGTTTGCCTTCCAACACAGCTGCCAAAGCAGCCTATTCCATCAGCTCCTTGTCCAAGGTTACTCCTTCTGTAGCCCCACCATCATGCACGGAGGAGTCACCAGAATTATTCAACCATAGTGTTGGTTACATGCTGGTGGAGGAAGCACAGCAATTTGAAGGCTCTGATGTTGGTTCCCAGGTTGAGGAAGGGAGTAACGTGAGCCTAGAGAGAGGGGGTGCCACAGAAAGACAAGAAACTAGCAGTCATGTTCCCCCAGCTGCAGCATACTGCCAAGTTTGCTCCAGTGACGAGGAGGGAAGGGATGATGAGGTCACTGACTGTACTTGGGTGCCTGAGAGAAGAGAGGAGGAAAGTGAGGAGGAGGATGCACAACTCCAATGAAACAGGATGCCCTCCAGGGGCCAGCTTAAGGGCAGCCACCCTATTGCATTACACCACAGAGCTCCACAGGTGCAGAGTGCTGCTAACTTCCAAAATTTCATTGGTGTGGGCTTTTTTGACATGTGCAGTAGATTGCAGTATGTCTGAAGTGGATCTAGCATAGCCAGAACAGCACCTTCTTGGGCAGCACATGCTTGACAAGTTATATGACGACCTGCCATGCAGTCCATTGGCAACAGCACCTGAAAGACCCACATAATAAAAAAAAAAGGACAGACTTCTCCTTGCTTTTCCTCTGTGATCTCAACACCTACTATACCACCAGTCCTCTCAAAAACCTGGAGGAATGAAGGTATAGTAATAGGTGCCACAAGTACTTGCAGCCAATCTGCTAGCAGTACACCACCAGTTGATATAAGCAGGCAAATTTTGCTAACCTATTTGCGTAACCTGCAAAAGAAAATACTGTGCCAGCCATCCACATGCTCAGCATCTAAATGCTAGCTTGGCCAAATTGCTAGCACTACAACTGCTGCCTTTTCAGCTGGTAGACTTGGCCCCTTTTCGTGAATTTATGGAATGTACAGTGACAGGTTCCAAAACAAATTTTTTTTCACGTAAGTCAATTGCAGCTTTCTACCATCTTGTGGAAGGCAATGTTTTGGCCTCGTTGGACAGGGCAGTCAGCAGCAAGGTTCATATTACCGCTGACTCATGGTCCAGTAGGCATGGTCAGGGAAATTACCTTTTCTACACGGCACACTGGGTAACTCTGTTGGCAGCTGGGAAGGATGTCAGACAGGGTTCAATGTTGGAGCTTTTTCCACCACCACGCCTCCAAAAAGCTGGTGGTGATTCTGCCACATCTCTACACCCCCTCCTCTTCTTCTTCCTCTATGGCCTCTTCTGCAGAATTGTCCTCTAAACCAGCAGTGCTCCGTAAGCGTTCAAGAGGCTACGCAAGCAATCAGGATAAAAGATGCCATGAGGCACTTCAATTGGTCTGCCTAGGGGACAGGAGCCACACTTGGGCAGAGATTCTGTCAGCTCTGCAGAGGCTGGCTCAGAAGTGGTTGACGCCATGGCAGCTTGAGCCAGGAATGGTTGTATGTGACAATGGCACCAACCTTCTCTCCACCCTGTGATAGGGACACTTGACCTATGTTCCATGCTTGGCACACATCCTGAATTTGGTGGTGCAGCGTTTCTTGACCAGGTACCCAGGCTTACAGGAACTTCTGAGGCAGGCCAGAAAAGTCTGTGGCCATTTCCGGCAGTCATACAATGCTAGTGCTCGGCTGGCTGACATTCAACGGGAATTCAACCTGCCCACCAACCGCCTCATTTGTGAACTGCCCACCAGGTGGAACTCAACATTGGCAATGCTGCAGTGGCTGCACACACAGAAAACGGCCATAAATGAGTACCTGTATGAGTATGGCACCAGGACAGGCTCATGGGAGCTTGGCTTCTTTCGCCATGCCAGTGGCTACTGATTGAGGAAAAAATATAAAATATGTGAGAAAAGTTGCGCTACTAGTGACACAAAAAAGTTCCTAGAAAACAGCAGCTAGCATCAACAATGTGACAAATTGTGTATAGAATGAATAATAAAAAATGCAGCGCTAAAGGAATACAAGCACCCCCACGGGTCACCTTAGGGGTGAATATTTAACTGGTGAGCAATAAGTGATGAGAAATATTACAACTGTACAAAAATGACTAAAAGTGTCAAGTGCATAAATGATGATGGGTGAACTCATGTGTACATGGCACAGACAAGTGCTTATAGTGCATACAGTCATATGAAACAGGCTGATCCAGATAATAATAAGACTGTGATAAACACAAAAACAAATCCCCGGGCTCCTCTATGTACAGATATATAGTCTGTTGGAGAAAGCAGTGAATAATATTCTTTCTGATGATGAAAATTATGTAATATGGGAAACGACTTCCACACACCTCAATCTGGGATGTGCATCAAAAACAGAGGGAATGAATACTCTTACCCCAAAGTGTGGACACACACGGCAAACGGTGGTGGGTCATTCAAGCATGAAATGATCATTTCCAGCAGGTTCTCCAACCAGGACCATTGCAGTTAGGTGATGTGTACCTGCATCCGTATCCAAGAGGATCGATGGTAGATGTTCACGGTAGGGGCTCCAACTGACGGGTGTTTGTAGTCATCCGACCAACATCCAATTGACTGCACAAATCATGGGAAAAAAGAAAAAAGGGGCCTCCACATAGTGCAGATGGATCCAAGATAAAAAATATTTATTTGATAAAAGCAGAAATAAAAAACGTACAGACCGTCAATCAAGATGTGTACATGGAGTGATCACAAAAAATAGTAAGAACAGCGTGATATAAAAAGCACAGCAGGCTATGTACCCAACATGTTTCGAACTAACGTTCTTCTACTGGGACCTTTTGAGGAGGCCATAAGGATGGTGAGATGGTGAGCAGCGACAATGCATGCATCAATGACACTGTCCCTCTAGTCTTCCTGCTTGAGCACACGCTTTGTGGAATCATAGACAGGGCACTTGAGGCAGAACAGCGAGAGGAAGAGGAGGACTTCCTTTCCTCTCAACGTCCCTTTTATGCAGATAGCATTCCTGCAGGGCCACCAAACACACAGAAAAAAAAGAAGGAAGAGGAGGGGGATTGTGTCAGCATGGATGTGGAGGATGACACGCAGCAGTCTTCAAGGGATGTGTCAGACTTCTACGTACCTGACCAATGAGCCCGGTTGGGCAGAGGGTGGTCTCCCTTATGTGTCCGACTCGCAGCCCCTGGTAGAGAAGACAGGTGGCGTGGGTGTGCGGAGTGATAGGAGAGCCTGGTAATAAGGATCCTGATGCTGGAAGGTATGGGATCTTCAGAGAGCAAGTTGATAAACAGGAACACTGGCAATGGGTGCTGAGCAGGAGCAGAGCGGGCAGGTTCAGATACAGGCCAGGTTCAGCAACAGGCGGGCAGCGAAACACAAAGGAGCAGGCAGAAGCGAAGTCAAACAGGCAGAGGTCAAATGCAGGCAGAAGTCAAGGAAATCCAAAAGGCAAGCCGGGTTGTCAGGAGATCAGGAATACAGATATGGGTACAGGAGCAAGGTCACAAGGAGCTGATGATCAGGCAGCACCAAGCAGAGTGTACAGCAGACCTAAATAGGCTGATTGGCACCAAACGCCGCACACGTGTGTGCGCCAATGCACACAGGTGCGCACACCCGAACGGGCGCGTGCCCGAAACCCGGCGCACACACCAGTGCCCATAGGATTATGCAGACCAGTGCCCATAGGCGGACATGCACCAACGCGCACATGCGCGCATCCGAGCACCATCGTGCACACCAGGGCAAGCCGGAGCATGCACACCAGTGACCACCGGAGCGCACACACCAGCACACACAGGAATGCGCATGCCAACACGCACTGGCGTGCACTGGCTCCAAACCAGGTAACCTCTCTGACAGGATGGTTTTCAGTCCCCAGAAACTCAAGGAGTTGTACGTGGCTGGGAGGAGGTAGTGCCTGACAATGTCATCCTCAGTGACCCAGCGGACCCAGAATCTCATGCCTCTGAAAACTTACACTGCATTGGCTTACTGATTCTGAAAAGCCTGCAAAAGGACCCTAGGATTCATGGTATCAAGGAGAGGGATCATTACTGGCTGGCAATCCTTCTTGATCCACGTTACAAGGGTAAAGTTGCTGAATTCATCCTGCCTTTGCAGAGGGAGCATGAAACATCTTCAGGAGGCTTTGAAGAAAAGTTTGTGTAATGCCTTTCCAGACCCTGGGAAGTTACCATTTCCTGGTTCTGGACAACGTGTTTCTGAGGCTTTGTTCGATCAGAGAAGAAGTGG